>NC_136266.1:120253013-120315712 GCF_964187855.1 Myxine glutinosa | reverse complement strand
CTCTAAATGGTCAAGGGTCCAGGCTAGGTTAAAGTGCCTTACAGGTCTTTGGGGTCTGAAGGGTGTTCGTCATCTTTAATGGTCTTCAGCATATTTGGGGACTTTAATGGTCTTTAGAGTCCTATGGTTCTTTTGGGTTCTCGAGGTCTTTCAGGTTTTAAAGGGTCTTTAAGGCTCTTTTCGGTCTTCGGGGTATTTTGAGTTCTGTGTCGTTTGGGTCTTTCTGCTCTTGCGGGATTTAAAGTATCTTCACAGGTCAAAGCAGTCAAAAGGGTCGAAAGGGATATTCCAACAGTATGCGATTAATAGAGGTTTGTAATTAATAGTACTTAATAGAAAATTAATATGTAATTAACAGGATGCAACCGACATTCAAACAGTGCGTAATGAATAGGTAGATACAGTCACATGGAAAAGTAAGTACACCCCATGTAAAGTTTTGACTTTTTCAACATATTTCAACATACAGCTATTTGATCTTCATTTCAACAATATTGATAGATAAAGGTGATATAATATAACAAATATCATGAAACATTTACATTTTGTAGTCCATTGTATAATTTAAATAAACAGAAATGCAAATTTTGCATGTGGAAAAAGTAAGTACACCCATGAAATGTTTTTAAAATCTTTTTAACATATGTGGACATATCAATATTTGATCTTCATTTAAACAGTATCTACAAATAAAGGTGATCTAATTGAACAAAAAACAATGAAAAATTGACTTTGCAATAATTGATTCAACAAAAAATTGTTGCACAGCATGCACAATTGCATGCACAGCTCGTTTCAAATCCAACCCCCCCCCCCCCCACAACATATCGATGGGATTTAGATCCGGGCTTTGACTTGGCCATTCAAGAACCCTCCATTTCTTTCTATTCAGCCATTCCTTGGTGGATTTACTGGTATGTTTAGGGTCATTGTCATGTTGCAAGGTCCACCTTCGGTTGAGCTTCAACTTTCCGACAGATGGCCTCACATTATCCTCAAGCACCCTCTGGTACAATGAAGAATTCATAGTGGATTCTATGATGGTGAGCTGCCCAGGCCCTGATGCAGCAAAGCTGCCCCAAACCATAATATTTCCACCACCATGCTTTACAGTTGGTATCAGGTGTGAGTTGGGAGGCACAGGGACTTGTATACAATGAAAGAGAATATAAAATATAAGAGTGAAGCCTAACCCAATTATTGGGCCAAAAATAAATACCAGGTCTCTCACAATGGGGAATTGGAGTGAAGTCGATGGCACGCCACCCCAAATCCCCATGCTTCCCACCTAAATCAAACTTGGAAGATGGTAAATAGGTTCAACAAGGAATGACCGAATGTCAAATTTAGTCCCCACCCTCTGGAGAATTAACTGGGTGGCCAAATCCAAAAATTCGTTACATCATACATACTTCCCCCAATGTTAATTTCATATGCAAAGTTTCATTAAAAAATGTGTAAAAATGTGCCTGTAATTGCATTTTTTGGCATTTCACCTTTTGACCCCACCTCAAGAGGTTGGGCCAAAAATAATACTACTCTCACACCTCCGTGCCATGTGGTGGTCATAACTACTAAGTTTGGTGAATTTCTGCACAACCGTTTAGGAGGTGATAGCATGACAGACAGACAGACAGACTGAGCCGATTACAATATCCCCCCGTTTTTTGTTTTGTTTTGTTTTGTATTTTGTTTCCAAAAGAGTGGGAATGATTACCTCCACCATCAAAGGCGAAATGTTTTCACCCCTGTCTGTCTGTTTGTAAGCAGGATAGCTCAAAAGGTTGTTGACAGATTCGGACGAGATTCGGTGGATAGTTGGGGTCGGTAGATGAGGACCAATTGATTCGATTTTGGTGACTATCCAAATCCGGATTAGAGAATTTTTTTTCACGTGATTCTTCATCATGGAGAGATGGGGGCAAAAAACGATGTATGGCACAAAATTCCAAACGGTTATGGATGGATTTGGACCAAGAACAAGCCGATTTGATTTTGGCTAAGGTACTTGTGCAGATCCGGCCTGTCGGTGTGATACCAAACGTAGACTGTTCAGGCTGGCGGAGGTATCCGTTCTACCTAATGCCGTTGTTGTTGTGATAAGGAAAAAGCAGTTTGATTGTTTAAAGGTTTCACCTGATTGAAAGAATGCTTTAAAATATGTTCTGTTGGTTGCGTCTCGTTTAGGGTTGCTTCGGGGTAGAGGAGGGTGGGTGAAGGGGAGGGGGAGGGACGTCCCCAAACATCTTGCCAAAACAAATGTCGCATATTGTGGTGTTTTGTATGAACAGACAGTGTTTCCATGATCTGGTCAGGTTTTACGTTTATTTATTTATTTATTTTTGGTGTTTTGACAGGCTTGCTGAGTCGTCGTGTCATTCTTGAACACAGCTGGTGGAGACTGGTTGCTTCTCCTGTGTGCAGGTATTTTGAGGAAAGATGGAAGGGATGTGCATGCTGGTGGATTTGCAATGCATTACAGTCTCTAATTTTGCCAATTGTGATTGGTTGCCTTGTATTTGCAGTAATACTTTGAACGTGTGTGTAACCAGTTGCTGTTTGTCATGTTCCACGAAGTTTTATTTTGGTACAAATCATAGAGATGCCACTACTAAGTTTTATTTTCGCTCTTGTATGATAAATCGTATGTATGATCTATTCCTAACTGATTTGTCCTGAAGGATCACTGATGTTTTGTCCGTGTTGTCGAATACAAATGTTTCCAGTTTTTCAGCTGACTTGTTTTTGACACAAGATCACTTGACACAAGATCTTTCCAGTTTCATTACGCTGCACTCGCAAAGCGAAAAGTGGGGTTAAGCGATTGGTTACATACGTATGTCGTAGGTATGTGTCTGCATTTTCAAAATACATTTTCTCAGCAGCCGTTGGTCCGATTGTCGCAAAATTTTAACCATAGTGGGTGTCTACTCATGTGAAAAAACCCGACCCCCCCAAAAAAACCTAAACTCTCCTCTATATCTACGAAACCGCTCCATGTGAAAAAATGAAACGTGCCTCATTGTAAAGAACTCCGCATGGAGAATAAGTGTTGGAATTGGTGGTGGACGTTATTGGTGTCTTCATTATGATGTCACAATTGGACAATTACAATGCTTCGTCCAATCAGTTTGAAATTTATTGAACGTGATCCACGCAACAATTATATTGGAGAATGTAAATTTATGACCATCGGTCACGTGGCCTGGCAGCCATATTGGATCAAAGAAATAAAAAAAACCTTTTTAAAAAGTTGGCTCGCACCAAGTCAACTGCGTGGGGAAAGTATTCTATGAATACCATCTAGTTTTAAAGTTGCGATATCAGTGTGAATAATGTCTTGATTATAAGTCTTGTTCTTTAACGGCCTCAATTATTCCCACATTCTTGTGGGGTTGGCCGGGGGAGTTTTTGCCCAAGTCTTTCACAGACTGGCTTTCCACGCCTGAAATTCAGGGCAGGAATTTGGAATTTGTTCATTGTGCTGGCTGGCTCGCCGAGGTTTTTTTTTTTTTTTTTTGTACACAGAATTGAGGCTCGTGTAAGAGTTAATATGTGGGTAACGTTCACCAACGAATGCTGGCAGACAGGACACCCATTTAATATCCGTCCAAGGGAAGGGTTACTGACTGATGATGGTGATTAACTGACGGAAACACCTGGGACCTGTTGGAAGGAGCAATCTGAACACTTCTATTTTGTCATAAGCAGTTTGAAAGACAAATGGAGCAATTTCAATGAGGTCGATGGATGTTATACTGTAACTGAAAAATTGCACCCGTCCGAAGGAAGCGATACAGTATGTGTGCAATCCATGCAAGTTACAGGAATTCCAGATGCTGAGAACTTTAAAATCCTTTGGAATTACCCTCTAAAACACATTAAAATACCATTTCGAACCCTTCAGAATTTCCCTTTAGATATCCTTAGAATTACCCTTAAGAAACCTCTAGAATTATACTTTAGAATCGTTTAGAATTAAACACTGTGTGTTAGAAAGATTCCTTTTCATTTTTGATGGACGGATGGAAGGACGGACTTAGCCAAATATTGAAGCGGCTTCATCAGTTAAAAATAGAGTTGACGTGTCTTGAACTATTGTGAGTTGTCACAAAACCCGAAGGTTATTAGTCCCCTACCGGTGTACACCGGAGGGGACTATAGGTTTGCACTCCGTCTGTCCGTCTGTCCGTCCGTCACGCAAAGATCAGTTTTCCGGACTTTTTTCTCAACTCTTAATGCTAATGATTTCAAACTTGGTACAAGGTTTCCTAATGATAAGTTACAGATCAAGTTCGAACTTCACGACGTTTCGATCATTTTTGACAAAGTTATGGCACTTTGTTTATTCTCGAGTTCTCCTCAAGCCGCACCGCACGCCCTCAGCCTCGTCTCGCGAACGTCAAAAGCGTGACACAGCGCGCGCTTTCGGGAGGGGCGGAGCCAAGCCGAGCAACATATATGTATACACATCGATCATTGATCGTGAACCGGAAAATATAATAAATTACTGATATTTCGCGACTCGAAAGGTTCTTTATCAACAACTTATTTTGTCGTGCTTCTGCTCACCTGTCTGCAAGGTGTATAAATCGAAGTCCCGAGTGCGAATCACAGGTGAGCCCGTCCTGAGGTAATTAGCGATTGGTAATGATTCAGAACCTTTGGGTAAATAACCCTTGGTAATTTCCCCAACAGTTTTCCGGACGACAGACTGCCGGTAGGGGACATGTATTGCAGCGCAATACTCAGAATGCTTGTTTAATCTATGGACCTACCCTGGGAGGGTGGGTGCACTCTAAACGTTTTTTTTTTTTTCAAAGTAAAACAAGCGGTTCATGCAGCATAGGTGATTGGTTACACCTGAGCTAATTACCCTCGCCAGAGGAGAGGGTATTGCATTTGAGTCCGTTTGTTTGTTTTTCTGTTTGTCTGTTTGTCCGCACAGAATAAATATGATTTAATCTGCAACCGTTGGTCCGATCGACAGGAAATTTTCACCATCGTGCAACTCCACCTGCAGAATGTTTTAATGTTAATTATGACATAGGTCACGTGGTTCGGCCGCCATCTTGGAAAAACCGAAAAACTTTGCACCTCCTTTGAGATCTTGGAGACGGTGGCAGCGATTCTCGAAGCTCCACACGGTCTCCACGTTTTCAAAGTTAAGTCTGTTCACAATTGTATTTTGTCGAAACTGTATTTATCTTTCGGTGTGTGAAGTTATAGTGTGCACCTTGGAAGTTTCTCGGTGTTTATCTTTCATAAATTAATCGTCTGTTTGCCGCGTCGTGAGCAAGGCCTTTGCCGCGTCGCGAGCGATTTGAAATCGAAGTTAAGTAATTGTTCCCATTTGTATTTTCGTTATAACTGTATTTATTTTATGGTGTATGTACATATATTGTGTCCCGACGAAGATTTTCGGTGCAAATCTTTCATACCTGTATTGAAAATCGTGTTAATTCGTGTCGTGTCTTGAGGCCTTGTACAGTGTACAATGTACAACCTTGAGGCTTTGTTTTTCTCTCAGCGGTCCGTCGTTTGTGATCCAATAACTTTCGTTCTCTGTTTTCCCAGTCTTTTCACCCCATAGCCCTACTTCCTTGTGTAAATCTCAACTCAAAAAAAACAAAAACATTTCCTTCTCTGTTCTCATTCGTTTATTCATTCTTATTCGTTCGTTCGTTCTTCGACCACGTGTTTCTCCCCCATTTCCCCAGATAGTTTTCACTGTTATTAACCTTCAATGTTTACACTTTCCCCTCACGTTATGTATTCCGTCATATATTATAACACCTTTTTCTTCTTCTTCTTTAAAAGGCTGCTTTCGACTTGCTCACCAAATCTATTCATCCCAAAAAAAAATTCTATCTCCTATAGTGCCTTTTTTCTACATTCCCTAAACTCTCCTGCACTCAATCCTCCATCCAGCGTCCTTAAACGTATTTTTAACTCGAAGGTCACAAGAAACTCATTTTGCAATAAATGTTCGTTTCCCATTAATCGTACACTTTCTAAAATCAAATCTCACCCCTCCCCTCCAAATCTTCCCCATAACCCCTCCCCTCCAAATCTTCCCCATCACCCCTCCCCTCCAAATCTTCCCCATCACCCATCCCTTTCAAATCTTCCCCCTTTCCCCTCCCCTCCTAATCCTCCCCATCACCCATCCCTTTCAAATCTCCCCCCTTGCCCCCTCCCTCCTAAACTACCCCCTCACCCCTCCCCTCAAAGACTCCCCCTCGCCCCTCCCCTCCTAGACTCCTCCCTCACCCCTCCCCTCCAAATCTCCCCCATATCCCATCCCTTTCAAATCCCTCCCCTTGTCCCTTCCCTCCCAAACTCCCCCCTCGCCCCTCCCCTTCAAATCTCCCCACCCTCATTTCTTCTCAATTTCCCCCTCTCACTCCCCCTCCTCAAAGCGTCCTCCCCGCTTCTTCCCCCTTCCAACTCTCACCTCCATCTCCCCCAACCTTCTGCCTCGCTCTTCCCCCTCCTCAAATAACACCTCATTGTGCCTCACCCAATCACCATCAAACCTTTTGTCCGCCCCATCCTTCCCTTTCTCCGAGCTATTCTGAAATCTCTGACACACCTTCAACAGCTCTCCCGACCTCTTCCACCTCTTCCACATCTTACCCTACCCCTCCTCCCCCCTGTTCTGTATCCGATGCTCCCCCTTCCTCTTCATTAACGGTATGGACCTCAAACATCCGGGGCCTTCGTTCAAACTTAACTGACCTCTCCATACAGGTTGCTTCTGTCAAACCAGACGTGATCTGCTTAACAGAAACTTTCCTCCTTCATGATGTCTCTGATTCCTTAGTATCTCTCACGGGTTACTCCCTCCTCCGGTATGATAGACCTGAGCCTCGTCCTGGAGGTGGGGTTGCTATCTTTATCAAAAACTCTCTTCCTCACTCGCCCTGCACTGCACTCTCTCCAACTCACCCCCAGGAATACCGCTGGCTACGGCTTCCCCTTCGCTCCCACCTCTTGTTCATATGTGTGTTGTACCGTCCACCAAACAGTGATGACTCCATCTACATCTCGCTGTCTGATAATATGGACCAACTTCTATCTACTCATCTTCTAGCCCTGGTGTTGGGCTGGCGGCTAGGGTGCCAGCTTAGGATCCTAGGATCCTGGGTTCGAATCCCAGTCGATCGCTGAATTAACGCCAGGGGGGTTGACTCAGCCTGTCATCCTTCCGAGGTCGGCTAATTGAGTACCAGTTCACTGGTAATTCCCTGTTTGTCATTAAAGGCGGCAAAAAGGGTTGGCGTCAGGAAGGGCATCCGGCCGTAAAACATTGCTTCAAAAAGGGGACCAAAAAACAACAACAACCACGGTTCCCGAAAAAGGCCAACCCCTGCTTTGCGGGGAAAAATGGCCTCTAAAGGTGGGTTTTTTTTTTCTTTTTTTCTATCGACTCATCCCAACTCGCTCTTCCTCATATGTGGTGATTTCAACTGTCTAAATGCCAGTTGGCTGGGTGTGGGTACCTCTCTCACCAGCCATGGCTCCTCGGCAAAGGACTTCTGCGACTCACTGGGACTGACACAATCTGTCAATTTCCCGACCCGAATCTCAGTCAACGGAGCATCTTCTCTTCTGGACTTGGTTATGACTAACTTCCCTGAAAATGTCTGCTGCTCTTCTTCTGCTCCAATCGGATCATCTGATCATGTCCTTGTTAAAGTGGACATCTCTCTGACCATCCTCAGGGAGCCTGCTCAGCGTCGACGAGTCTGGCATTTCACAGGCCAACTGGCACGGTCTTCAAGCAGCCATAAATCATCTGGACTGGTCTCCCATCTCTACCACCTCTGACATCAACTCATCCTGGGAATTCTTCCAAAGTAAATTGCTCTCTCTCATGCACAGATTTATCCCATCTCGTCTTCAGTTGTCATACCCTTCCTCCCGTCCATGGTACATGGAATCTTGTGGTGAGGCTGTTGCCCAGAAACAACTTGCCTTCGTCTCCTGGAAAGCAAATCCAACTGAAGGAAATCTCATTTCCTTTCACAAAGCCCGAAACAAGTGTGTGTCCACCCTCAGGAGAGCCAGGAAACAACATCTCTCCGTTCTCAAGACCGAACTCTCTTATCTGTCTCCCTCTTCAAAATCCTGGTGGCGTCTGGTCAAATCCGTTTCTGGTGTTTGTTCCCCCTCCATCCCCTCCATCCCCTCCCTTACCTCAAACGGCTACACAGCTGACTCCGCACGTGAAAAAGCTGAATGCCTCAACTCTGTGTTTGCCTCTAAATCTTGTGTCCCAAACCCATCCCTCTCTGTACCCACCATACCCAGTCGTACCCAGCTGCTCCTGGACTCCGTGTCCTTTCCTCCTGACAAGGTGGAAAAGTTTCGGTCAACCCTCGACTCTGATTCTGCAACTGGACCCGATGGCATCAGCCCACGGGTCCTAAAATCCTGCTCTGCCGCTCTATCTCACCCTCTCTCTGTTCTCTTCACCCTCTCTTTTGCTCAAGGTCAACTGCGATCTGCTTGGAAATCAGCCAACATCACCGCTTTGCACAAAAAGGTGCAAAAACAGATCCTAGCAACTACAGACCAATCAGCCTTCTCCCAATTATCAGCAAAGTCATGGAATCCATCATTGCTTTGGATATGAAATCTTTCCTCTTCTCCAATGGCTTGATCTCTGATCATCAATTTGGTTTCAGACCAGGTCACTCTACTCTGGACATGCTGCTTCTGCTGTCTCAACAATGGATGGAGGTCCTCAATGCCAAACAGGAAATTAGCGCTGTCTCCCTCGACATATCACGTGCCTTCGATACGGTCTGGCACCCCGCTCTGCTCACCAAACTCTCCTCCTTTGGTATCCATGGAAATCTCCACGCATGGCTGGCGGACTTCCTCTCTAGTCGTCGTCAACGTGTGGCCCTGAATGGGTTTCTCTCATCTCCTCTTCCTGTTCAGGCTGGAGTTCCCCAAGGCAGTGTTCTGGGCCCTGTGCTTTTTCTGGTCTTCATCAATGATCTCTCTGACTCTCTTGAAAATCCTCTCTATCTCTTTGCTGATGACTCCACTCTCTGCCGCTCCAATTCCTCTTCCCTCAGATCGGCAACCTGCAGCCTCCTCACTCTCTGAAGACTTGGACAAAAAGCACAGACTGGTCAAACAAGTGGAACATGTCTTTCAATCCTGACAAATCTCACACTCTTACTATGTCTCTCCAAAAAGATCGACTGGACAACCCTCCCATCTACTTTCTCAACAATCCTCTCCAAGAAGTTCTGTCGCTCAAGCTTTTGGGTCTCACTATCTGCCATGATATTTCTTGGGAAAACCACATTTCCAAGCTGGCCTCCAAAGCCAGTCGCCGACTGGGCATCCTCCGTTGTGCGAAGTCCTTCCTCGGCACACCTGAGCTCCTCACCACATACAAGGCTTTCATGCTTACACACTGCCTGGGATTTTCCTGGGAGTGATGAAGCGCAATAAATATTGAAGACCATATGTTAAGGTTTTAGTGATTTGTTGTTGTCAACACAAATGTAACTAGAATGGCACTTGGTAGAGCGCATACCTCCGCCAGGCTGAACAGTTTGTTTTGTATCCCAATGATAGGCCGGATCTGGATTCGGACTTGAACCAAAATCTCCTGGGCTTGTTCTTGTCACCGAACCAACTCCTCCACCAAGTTTAGTCGTAACTCGGCCATAACTTTCGGAGACATCATGCTCTGTATCGGTTTTATCCCTATCACTCGATGGTGAAGAATCACTTGATAAATTAAAGAATTTTCATATCAGAATCAACATTCAGATCTTCACCAAAGGCAAATCTATTTGTCCTTGTCACACACACAACTGGTCCACCAAGTTTCGTCAAAATCCGTCCTGACTTGGGAGCGTTAAAGTGGTGCCCGGAACCATCTTGCACGCTCCGTGTCAGGATTGCTGGCCTTATTTACTGTCTCACTCAAACTGCAGCTAACAGGCTAGCTTCAATCTCTCTTTCTCGCAAACAAACGCCATACACTTTTCATCATACACTTTTCTTTTTTATTTGAGGCCTGGCCTCGATGAGGGCTATATAGTCCGTGCCTGGAGCCACCAACATAAAAAAAACAGCAACAACAACAAAAAAAACTTTCAGAAAAAATATACATAGCTTTTTGCATGATTTCTCAATGGTGAAGAATCACTTAAAATCAAATAAATCTCGTATCCGAATCCATATTCAGATCTTCACCAAAGTCAAATCTATTTGTCCTCGTCACACACACACAACTGGTCCACCAAGTTTCGTCCAAATCCGTTCTGACTTGGGAGCATTAAAGTGGTGCCCGGAACCATCTTGCATGCTCCGTGTCAGGATTGTTGTCCTTATTTACTGTCTCACTCAAACTGCAGCTAACAGGCTAGCTTCAATCTCTTTCTCGCAAACAAATGCCATACACTTTTCATCACACACTTTTCTTTTTTTATTTAAGGCCTGGCCTCGATGAGGGCTATATAGTCCGTGCCTGGAGCCACCAACATAAAAAAACAGCAACAAAAAAAAATAACTTTCAAAAAAAAAAATATAGCTTTTCCCATGATTTCTCAATGGTAAAGAATCACTTGAAATTAAATAATTCTCGTATCCGAATCAATACTCAGATCTTCACCAAAATCGAATCAATTCGACCTTGTCACACACCCAACCTCTCCACCAAGTTTCGTTCAAATCCGTCCATAACGTTTTGAAATATTGTGCTATGTATTGCTTTTAGCCCTTTCACTCAATGGTGAAGCATCACTTTATGTTTAAATATTTCTCGTATCGGAATTCATATTCAGATCATCACCAAAGTCGAATCTATTTGTCCTTGTCACCCACACAACTGGTCCACCAAATTTCGTCCAAATCTGTCCATAACATTTTGAGATATAGTGCTATGTATCGGTTTTAGCCTAATCTCTCAATGGTGAAGAATCACTTAAAAAGGTCTACTAGCCGGATCCGAATTTCGATCTTCACCGTTCTCCTGGCATCCGCCAAACCCAGATTCGTCTGCCGGACTGCCAGATGGTGAAACGTAATTCATCACTCCAGAGGACGCATTTCTACTGCTCCAGAGCCCAATGGCGGCGAGCTTTACACCACTCCAGCCAACGCTTGTCGTTGCGCATGGTGATCTTCGGCTTATGTGCGGCTGCTCAGCCATGGAAACCCATTTCATGAATCTCCCAACAAACAGTTGGTATGCTGACCTTGCTTCCAGAGGCAGTTTGGAACTCGGTAGTGAGTGTTGCAACCGAGGACACGATTTTTACGCGCTACGCGCTTCAGCACTCGGCGGTCTCGTTCTGTGAGCTTGTGTGGCCTACCACTTCGCGGCTGAGCTGTTGTTGCTCCTCGACGTTTCCACTTCACAATAACAGCACTTACAGTTGATCGGGGCAGCTCTAGCAGGGCAGAAATTTGACAAAATGACTTGTTGGAAAGGTGGCATCCTATGACCTTTGTGATTTGTGATTGCCACATTGAAAGTCACTGAGCTCTTCAGTACGGCCCATTCCACTGCCAATGTTTGTCTATGGAGATTGTATGGCTGTGTGCTTGATTAATATATACCTGTCAGCAATGGGTGTAGCTGAAACAGCCGAATCCACGAATTAGAAGGGGTGTCCTCATAATTTTGGTCATGTAGTGTATGGGTGGAGGTAATTATAGTATTTACACATGCGCCTGTTATCAGAAAGATTGCTTTACACAGGTTTATTATAGCACCTTAGTATTCAGACCTTGAGCGATTATGTTGCTTACACACTGCCTGGGATTTTCCTGGGAACAATCAAGTAATATGTATTGTGAAGATCATATGTCGAGGTCATTTGTATGCAAGCTAATAACCGAAACTGTGTATTCCCTTGGTAAGTTTCTCCTCTACTTCTAATGATCCATCTGTTGCTCTTTTAACTTGAATCTACCGCATCACGAAGATCGGCACGGTAAGATGCCTTCTGGAGCATTTCCAATGGGTTCAATCGCGTTAATCCAGGTTACCTCTGGAATGGACCATTTAGGGCGTATTTTGCCTTCGGTCCCCGTACACCACGTTTGCTAACCAGTCTCGCATCACCCTTATTGGAGTGACCCTGTGGGCCAATCTCTTCTTGCTGGGTGAAACGGGTAGAGCTGACCTTATTTTCACAGCACATTTTCTGTTTGTCCATCTGTTCTCTTAAATCTTGTGCTAGTAATTTTTACCCATAGTTTTGCTGATCGATTTAATGAAGAGACAACATGTTTTACTTCACAAACATTCTGTTTTATTGTCCCCCGTCGCACAGCGGAGTGAAAGCAGGACTATGGTTTTCCCCTCCATCCGTGTGTCTGTCCGTCCGTGCGTGCGTGCGTACGTGCGTGCGTGCGTAAGCGAAGGACCGCATTCAAATTTGGTGTGTGTGTGCAACCCACGTCAAAATCCAAGATGGCTGCCGCCATGTATGTCTGACGCCATGTATGTCTGAACCTTGTGAGCGGAATATCTTACTTTTGAAAAATAAGCGAAGTACCAACTTCTAATCTGGTGTGTGGGTGTATCTAGGCATACGGAAGAACGCTATTGAAAATTGGGTCGCCACGTCAAAATCCAAGATGGCCGCCACCATATATATGTCTGAATCTTGTGAGCGAAATATCTTGAAAAATAAACGAACTACTAACGTCTAATCTGGTGTGTGGGTGTATCTACGCATAAGGAAGAACGCTATTGAAAATTGCGTCGCCACGTCAAAATCCAAGATGGCCGCCTTGCGTCTTCCACTTTGTCAACTCGCATCACTTCACCGACGGGGGACCTAGGCGTAATGCTTGTTCATCCTTTGATTTTCCCAAGGTCATCTTCCATCTGTTTGCAATCGGCTAAAATCCACTTTATCAGCCGACTTTGCTGCTTATGTAATATATGGCGTGAGCAAGTCACTTCTGCTTCCCTGGGAAGCTGTGTTGGGTGTTTTGGTTTAAACCTCCGCTTAAAATGAGTGTAATGAACATCTTACTATAATTCACCAAATGTCCGTCCGTCTGTCTGTCTGTCTGTGTGTCTGTCTGTTCGAAGGTACCATAAAAACTGCTGAACCGATCGCAAAGATATTTTGGGTGGATAATCCTGGGATCTCCAGGAGTAAAATAGGCTATGTAGTTTTCCCAATTTCAGCTTTAGTCTCCAGCATTCTCAGGTTTGGACTCCCGCATAACATTCACGTTCGCATAACGTTCATTGTTCTCATTGTGTCGACGCACAAATGGCTGCACCCGGGAAAGCAACATGTCTCCATCAATCGCTGTCTCCATCGATCTTGCCAAGGCCGTAACACCTATGGGCTCAAAATCCTTTTAACTGTTGATTTGGTACAGTTACACGTATCGGGAATTTGGTACACGTATCGGGAGTACATACGACATAGCGATTGTGAACACGATTATCGATCACGATTCACGATCACGATCATAGTGTATCGATCATGATTTGAAACAAGATGGTATAATATTTACCGATATGAACAGTGATGTGGCTTTTATTGAAATTCTAAAGATACTGTTTAGATTTTGATGATTTGCGTGTGATATGATTCAACGGATGTTTATATGAATCGTTTAAAATATAAAAACCTTCAATTTCTGATATTTTTGCCATCGCCATATGCAGATTCGCCACGGTCCCACGATCGGTTTCCATTCGTGAACGTACCCGTTTGTTTGCGAACGGGTACGTTTTTCATGGAAGTCCTTCACGAACTTGCTGTCCATGTCTGACGTGCGACTGAAGGTGCTACAGGAATATGCAATTTATTGGTTTCAGGCTTTAGTATTCGCCGTATCTGCATTGCCTGTTTGCTGTTGGCCTCCCACCCGTGCGTAGCACGGGCATCTCTCTAGTTTTGAAAATTTCGAAGTATTCTAACTCGGATTTCAACATCATCATAATGCGTATTAATTATTATCAATGTTTTTAAAAGCTTTTTTTTTACAAGATGATAGTTTCTAATATCAGAGAACACCAAGTGGTGCTATACAATACATATTTGCATAGAGAGAAATGGGGTCTTCCCCCCCCCCCCTCCCTAAACCACCTTCCCTCCCTAAACCACCTTCCCTAGATATGCTACTCTGACAAACTTTACTTGGGTTACCCTGAGGCAAAATGCAAAAATTGGTTGGATTTGGTTCAGTAGTTTTTATAATTTTGAAGCATATATAAACAAATATACAAATTCACATTTCTAGTTTCGTTATCTTGAGAATGGAACATGGTCGGGGCACCAAATATGGGGTGGTTTATTATGGTGGGGGTTGGAGAAGTAGGTAGGGGGGGAATCTTTTTAATTGCTCGAGTGATTGCAATTGAACTTGCCACCCATAATGGGGGACAATGGGGAGTAAAATAGGGGGAAGTGGAGTGTGTTGGGGGGTAGTGGCGGGATGGTGGTGTGAAGGGCCACGGTTCTCTATAGATCGTGGTCGGGCTGTTCATGTCAGCCCCATGGGCCACATTGCTCCCAAACGTGGCTTGCATAATGCAGGCCCCATGTGATTTATGGTGAAAAAGACAAGTTATTTGCTTTTGGATTTTTTTTGTTTGTTTGTTTCAATTTCGTGGAGATTTGGAATATAGTGGAATCTCCAAGAGCTTGAGTGATCACCACCAAACTTGGTAGGGATAGTGTAGGTTCTATGAGGGATGAATGATGAAAAAGTGAAGTTTATTAGATTTCATTGATTTTGAGATTAAATTGGGGGAGGGGAGAGGGTTGAATGGGATATTCGGAATACGAAAAGGGTAATCTGTTTTTAACTGCATTAATTGATCGTTACCAAGCCTCATGGGGAGTAGATTAGGAGTCTGGGTGAGTGGAGGTTTTGTGAAGGGGCTAGAGGCTTAGTTGTGCTTGTTGTCTTCGGAGCAGCAGGGACATATCGCGTGGGCCTCCCTCGGTCTTGGAAATTGATTTTTCTTTTTGCCATTTTTTTGTTTTCCTTCCCCCCTTTCCTTTGCAGTCTAAAAATGCTTTCACCTTAGAACCGACTGGAACCTCTTTGTAGAGCAATAACCCTCTTTTTCTGCATATTTAAGCCAACAACATGACTGGCTGATCTTGTACAATGTAGTCAGTCATATATTGGACTTTAACAGCGAGCATGCTTCGCAAGAGAGAAGATTTCTGGTTTGGGATGGTTGAACGCGAGAGTCTGTAACAGGGTGGATGGAGGGAGAGGATGATACTGGCACACGTGGGTTGTTAGAGAATCCGTTTGCTTTGCCTTTGCTTTATCATCCTCTTATCATCACCCCCATCCCCTTTAGCACATGTTACGTCTGCCGTGTTTAAGCACATGCACATTATAACAGAAAAGTAGTCTTTCACCCTGTGTAATGTACAACTGCTGTTACAGTTTGCAATTTTGATAACATACTGACAAATTGAAATGAACTTGTATAAGGAATGTTGGTCTCGAATGTTTATGTTAGTTAAAGTTTATGAATTGAGGACTCATGCAGGATTGGATGAGATGAGATTTCAATGCGAGACCTTCAACATGGGGGTCAATGACTCAACACACCTATGGGTGTGCAGTGTTTCCCACACTTGGGAAAGTAAGGCAGTGTTTGTTGAATATAGAATTTGGTGTTTTTGCCAAGCACAGTGAGGTCTGAGTTGTGTTGCATAGTGCGTTGTCAAATGGTTGGGCCATTCATTCATGCAGCATGTCGTGAGCGACATAATAAAATGCCATTTGCATGTTCACATAAATTGGTCTGCCAGATATTTGTTTCTTGTACACATGATGGAGGCTTGTGGAAGAGCTAGAACAGAATGTAAGTGGGTAAAGACTAATATCACAGCAGAGTAGAAGTGAGAGAGATCTCGGGGATGGGGAATAAGGACATGCAGGGGTTAACAAGCTGAATGAAACATAGCAGAACGAGGAAGGGGAAAATGTGAATGAAACCGAAAAGGAACGAATAAAAAGAGGTGAGAATGAAAGGTGGTAAAAATCATAATAACCTGAAAAAGGGGAGTGCTCATGAATGGGGTATTCCCAGAAATGCACACAGACCTCATTGGCATTTTATTATCCACTTTTTATGCCTCCTCCACGCCGAAGTCGCGGGAGGCATTATGTTTTCGGGTTGACCTTTCGGCTGTCCGTCCGGTTGTCCTTTCAGCTGTCCGTCCATGCGTCCGTCTGTCCATGATAGGTTTTCGTTACCACAATGACAAAAAGTGGCTGAATGGATCTAAGTCAAACTTAGTACAAGTATGTATAATGATGCAAAGATGAAATGATTAGATTATGGGGTCAATAGGTTTAAGTTCAGAAGTTCTGTTAGGTAAAAATTCTGTTACCGAGCTGGCTTGGGAACCATTGATAGGATTTTGACCAAACATAGCACAGTAGAACCCCGACATTCGCAGGAGATATGTTCTTGAAAACTATCGTGAACCTGTGAATGTCGGGGCATTGCTTCAATAGAAAAAAGGGTGATAGGTTCAGGGCGATTCGTGGTTCATAAGGGAAAATAAAAAAGTGGAAGAACACGAATTCGCATAATTGCAGTTTCATTAAAAATGCCTAAAATAAAAAACAACAGCATTACATACCATTCTGTTAACATTTTTAAATTTACTTTTGATGATGAGTCAGAATCCAGTGAACTCCTTTGAAGAGGATGCAGGTGAGTATGCTGAAGGGGATGCATGTGAGGGTGCTGATGGTGAGGTGTAAAAAATGGTTGATAGCTGTTGAGGTTTCTGTGCAGCTCTGCATACGGCAGCAAAACATCATCCAGCTCTCTCTTGAATTGGATGTGTCGCTCCATCAAGGGGCCGGCATCTTGCAACTTGTCAGCGACTGTCCTCGTATCCTTCAGCACCTTAGCCATGAACTTGACGGTTCACTTTGACCTCTCCATCTCTTCCTTCTACATCTCTTGCTCCTCATCTACTCCTCCTCCACCTACTCCTCTTCCACCTGCTCTTCCTCCTCTCCCTCCACTTGCTCTTCCTTCTCCTCCTTCTTGAAAACTTTGATGGCTTCCAACTCCTCAACAGTCAACTCTTCCACATGCAAGGCGATGATCTTCTTCAATGCCCCAGGCTCCATGTTGTTGAAGCCTTCCCCTCCTATCTCCAGTGCCAACCTGGCAATTCTCCTTGGTGTTGTCGGAAAGACCTCTGAAGTGGTTGACTGCCTGTGGCCATAAATTTTGCCAGCAAGCTTTTTAAAATATTTTTTATTTTTGTACAAGATCAAGGCTCGTGTAAGAGCTAACATTAATCACAAAAAAACAAATGGACACATAAAAAACGTATAATAAATGGAGCGGGAGACGAGATGGGGAGAGAGAGGGCTTGAGGGGTGGAGGCATGGGAAGGGAGGAAAGGGGGTGGGTGAGGAATAAAACACATGGACACTGCTAGGACTTCAAGGAAAGAAGTCGGTATTTCAAAAAATTGGATCTGGGGTGAAATTAACGGGGGTAGAAAAGATCAAGGTTTTGGATGGGGGAAGATAAGAGATGGTGGTGAACAGCTGTTTTTAAGACCTGGAGGGAGGAGTGGGATTGAAGAGAGTGAGGGAGTTTGTTCCAGAGGCGGGAGAAAAGAGGAATGAAAGAGTGAAGGTGAGCAGAGAGTCTTGATTTTGGCAGTTTCACAAGAAGAGGGTTGCTGGCAGATCTTGTGCGACCTTTAGGAATATTTGGGGGACAGAGCACAGACAGAGCTGGGGAAGCTAGGCCGGAGAGGATTCTGTCGAAGACAAAGTCTACCAACCTGCCTGTGGTGAGTGAGTGAAAGGGCCTCAGAGTTTGCTTCATCGCGGGGGATTCCAATGATTCTGAAAGCTTTGGTTTCAACAGCGTGAAGCCGAGCTGGGTGTGAGGCAGGAGCACAAGCCCAGTGGTGAGAGCAGTATTCCATTGAGCTGCGGATGAAAGTCTTGTATGTGGTGAGGAGCTCAGGTGTGCCAAGGAAGGACTTCGCACAACGGAGGATGCCCAGTCGGCGACTAGCTTTGGAGGCCAGTCTGGAAATGTGGTTTTCCCAGGAAAGATCATGGCAGATAGTGAGACCCAAAAGCTTGAGTGACAGAACTTCTTGGACAGGATTGTTGAGAAAGTAGATGTGAGGGTTGTCCAGTCGGTCTTTTCGGAGAGACATAGTGTGAGATTTCTCAGGATTGAAAGACATGTTCCACTTGTTTGACCAGTCTGTGATTTTGTCCAGGTCTGCAGAGAGTGAAGAGGCTGCAGACTGCCGATCTGAGGGATGAGGAATGGAGCGGCAGAGAGTGGAGTCATCAGCAAAGGGATAGAGAGGATTTTCCAGAGTCGGAGAGATCATTGATAAAGACCAGAAAAAGCACAGGGCCCAGAACGCTGCTTTGGGGAACTCCGGCCTGAATAGGAAGGGGAGGTGAGAGAAATCCATTCAGGGTCACATGTTGACTATGACTAGAGAGGAAGTCTGCAAGCCATGCATGGACATTTCCATGGATACCAAAGGAAGCTAGTTTGGTGAGCAGAGCGGGGTGGTAGACTGTATCGAAGGCACGTGATATGTCAAGGGAGACAGATCTGATTTCCTGTTTGGCATTGAAGACCTCCATCCATTGTGGAGACAGCAGAAGCAGCATGTCCAGAGTAGAGTGACCTGGTCTGAAACCAAATTGATGATCAGAGATCAAGCCATTGGAGAAGAGGAAATATTTCATATCCGAAGCAATGATGGATTCCATAACTTTGCTGATAATTGGGAGCAGGCTGATTGGTCTGTAGTTGCAAGGATCTGTTTAACATATTTTTTGTGTAAAGCGTTAATGTTGGCTGATTTCCAAGCTGATGGCAGATGACCTTGAGCAAAAGATAGGGTGAAGAGAACAGAGAGGTGTGAAAGAGCGGCAGAGCAGGATTTTATGACCTGTGGGCTGATGCTGTCTGGTCCATTTGCAGAATCAGTCGAGGTTTGACAGAAACTTCTCCTTGTCAGGAGAGAAGGGCACAAAGTTCAGGAGCAGCTGGGTATGACTGGGTAAGGTGGGTACAGAGAGAGACGGGTTTGGGACACAATATTTTGAGGCAATCATAGAGTTGAGGCATTCAGCTTTTTCACATGTGGAGTCAGCTGTGTAGTCCTTTGAGGTGAGGGAGGGGACGGAGGGGGAACAAATCCAGAAACAGATTTGACCAGATGCCACCAGGATTTGGAAGAAGGAGACAGGTTTGAGAGTTGCAGGCCTGGGGATTTCAGATCTCATCGGCAACCGTTTTTGGGTTCCGTGATTTAAGTTTATGGGAACCGAATGGAAACAAAATTCCGGTTCCGTGCCGAAACCTAATGGGAAACGATTTTTTTTCCTTTAGAATTTGTAAAGCAAAACATTTGAAATGCAAAATTAAAATTGTGGTCTCCAATAATAAATCCTGTCATTTACATGTGTGCAATGTAATTAACGCATGATCATTATTGAGGTTGATGTTTATCATCAGAGAAGAGCAAATTCTGTCAATTTGATGGGCTTATCCTGTTTTAAAATGAATAAACTAATATTATTAAATTTTCGTTCATTTTAAAAATGTCATTGATATTATATTTATTGATGGACTATTGTTGTTGTAAACTGTTATCAATCTATGTTTTAATATTGAAATTATTTGCGTTTAGCAAAGTAATATAGGCCTACCCAGTACTGATAGAGGCCTAAGCATTTGTTAAATAAATTCTGGATTAGAACAAATGTACTGCAGTAGGTTCTGTTGTCAGTGTCTTGCTTTACCTTGTGAACATAGGTCACGTCGTTCACGTAGTTTACAGTAGTTCACAATCGCCGTCAGTGGTGGACCGCTTATGCCCCGGCGCGATGCCTCCTTCCGTATGTCTTTGTAATGAGTAGCACATACTTTGCAGCGAACCAATGTGACCAAGCCTTCCCCATCGCATTCTGCTTTAAAATCGTCGCTGAATGACCATTTTCGTAATGTTTTTAAGGCGACATTTTCGTGTTTTTTTTCGCTTAGCAACGGATGCCATTTTGAAAAGGAAGTCTGTGATTTCGACCATTGCGCATGTTCGTCAAACCGGAAGTCATATCGCGAACCTGAATGTGGGAAACTACATGCTATCTGCTTTGCCGGCCTAATTTTGTTGGAAATAAAACTCAACCTCTAAAATAGTTAGCTGAAAATCACACGTGAAGGTAAATACTACATATTTTGTCTTGCACTGCCTTTCTGCGATGGGAAACGTACTTTCGGTTCCGTGTTTTTGCTATCACGTTACCGACACACTACCGGTAACGATCGTTTCCGTGAAATCTGCAGACCTGGAGTTGTCTCGAGATTAGAGAGATTGTGTTTCTTGGCTCTCCTGAGGGTAGACATGCACTTGTTTAAGATGTCCGGGCTTTGTGAAAGGAAATGAGATTGCCTTCTGTTGGATTTGCCTTCCATGAGGTGAAGGCAAGTTGTTTCAGGGCAACTGTCTCACCACAAGAATCCGTGTACCATGGATGGGAGGAAGGGTATGACAACTGAAGACGAGATTGGATAAATCTGTGCATGAGAGAGAGAGCAATTTACTTTGGAAGAATTCCCAGGATGAGTTGATGTCAGAGGCAGTAGAGATGGGAGACCAGCCCAGATGATTGATGGCTGCTTGAAGACCGTGCCAGTTGGCCTGAGTGAAATGCCAGACTCGTCGACGCTGAGGAGGCTCTCTGAGAATGGCCATCACTGGGTTGATGGTAGGGGCTTTGACTTCGTACAGGGAGTCTTTGTTGCTGCTGATGCAGTCCACTATGTTAAAGTCCTTCCATCATTTCTCGACACTAATACTACATCGACTGAGAGCTGGTCAGAGTTTAATCATAAACTCGTGCCTGAAAGGTTTGATGCTCTTAATCTTGTTGCATTACCTTGACATCCAACAAAACTCATTTATTGAGTTGCGCATTTCCGGCGTTTGGAAGTGCTGGACCCTTAAAAGACCCTTAAAACCCTTTTCCGGAAATATTTGCACCCAAGATTAGTATTTTATGACATCTACATCGGATACATAATGCAAAACACATGCTTAGATAAATGAAAATTGCTGGCATTTGCATATAAGTAGGACCCATATAAGGGTTCACGAAGGGTTTTAATCAGAAATTTGTGGCCAAAGTTTTTTTGTTGTTGTTGCAAACTGCTCTATTCTAATGGTATGAAACAAAAATGCAACGAGAGAAAATTTCTGATCCGGTACTTTCTGATAAGAAGTCCCCTTAGGCTCGAAGGGATCAGAAAGGGTCATGGAAAAAAATTATCAAAATGCCGAGCCCAAGCAAATTTCCACTTAAAATACATCAGAAAATACGTGAGTAATGATGCGGTGCATCAAAAGTATTAATGTTGGTAATTTGCATATAAGAAGGACCCCTAAAAGGGTTCAAAAAGGGTCTTGATCAGAAATTTGCGCCCAATACCTTTTTGGTTGCAAACTGCTCCATTCTAATGGTATGAAACAAAAATGCAGCGTAAGAAACTCCCTGCTCTGGCACTCTTGGATAAGAAGGCCCCTTAGGCTTGTAGGGTCCACAAGAGTCCATATACCATTCCGTCATTAGAATGTATGGCAAAACACGAGGTGGCGGATGAGAGGAGAAGTAACACGAATTGGACCCAATCATCAATTAGAGGTATGAGGCCATTTCGTCTCTCTAACATAGTTTAAGATGCACCTGTGTTTTCTGAACACACATTATTATCTCAAGTGTACATACATCCAATCGGACGTTATTGTTTGCCTTATATGTACTCCATTAACATGCACCGTGCATGTTTTCAGACAGGCCGGGGTTGGAGATATCCAATCTTCCAAATACTCTGGACTCACCCGCCACCAAACCACACATTACTGAACCTCCCACTACGCAACCACCAGCTATGGAAACGCCCGCTATGGAAACACCAGCTAAGGAGACACCACCTACAACTATTGTCAAAACAACAGAAGGCATCATTCATTTGTGTGCACCTGCAATCAAAAATATGTAACCATTCACAGATGACAGACAAGTGGTTGAATATTCTCAGTGCTTCCGAATCAAGAAAATCGTTCAAAAACTTTGGTACGTCGAAATATCGCACCATCATTGCAGCTTTACCAGAGTACCCATCGGCAGATCAAGGCGACCATTGCAAGTGCTACAAGAATTCCACTGCTATTCCCATTCAGAAATGTACTCCATCCACTCTTCAGCAACCAATTCAATCCAAACAGTTGTGTGGCCTTACATGACTGTCTGCAAGTCGATACAATGTGGGGATCTTTCCGAATGAATGCATGTTTTGTGAGAAATATGCTAAGCAGCAACCCAATGGGACCAAAGAGTTCCCCGCAAAAATTTAAACAAAACAAAACAATCTGAACTAATCTGGTACACCATAGTTGTCGCTCTGAGTAGAACTAAGTGGTCGAATGATTTTCAAAGAAACTTGATGCAATACCTGACAAATCTTATGAATGATTCGGACGCTCGATTGAACGCATCAAACTGAAGATGTTCGCAAAGCACCACGGAGCGAAAAATAATAGAACGCAACATCTCGTCATGAAAAAATTGCGTTGTACAAGGGACATGTTGGGACTAATCGCAATCGTGGTTGCAACGAAAAAGGTGGATTTGAAGTTTCTCCTAACATTCCCTTTAACACCGGTGCCCATAATAATGTGCCGGTTTGACAGAGCATTATTACACCACACACCAAAGAAGTAATCTCCTGAATCTGTTGGAGGTAAAGGTTGAGGCAAACCGAGTGAAATTTACGATCACGTTATTGATGGGAACTTTTTGTTGCATTGTTTACCACCTAACGTCGCATCTTCTTATGGCTCACTAGTACGTGCCATATTGCACTCGGCTCTTGCTTATCCGTCAAAAAGGGTCAGTATTTAATTTGACACCTACGGAAAGCCATGGATAAAAGATTGCGAGAGGGTGAGACGCGAATAACTCACTGGCGACTGCGATGGTGAGCAATGCTTCACTTCACAATGCTTCCTTCCTGTATGCAAATTCTGGTGATTTTCATTTGTTACACGTGTGTTTTGTATTCAGTATCCAATGTAGATGTCATAAAATAATAATTGGCCTCAGGCACAAAAATTTCTGAAAAAGGGTTTGAAGGTTTTTTAAAAAAGTGTTTGCCACTTCCAAATGATGGAAATGTGCAACTCAAGAAATGGGTTTTGTTGGATGTCAAGGTCATGTAACAATTGTAACATGATTAAGAGCATCAAACATTTCAGGCATGAGTTTATGATTAAACTCTGACCAGCTCTCGGTCTACAAGTTTGGGGTTGGTCTCCATAGCCTCCAGGATATGACCGAAGGTGCAGCAGGTATGATACATTTTGAAAGTGGCAATAACACCTTGGTCTAGTCTCAAGGGGTTGGATTAGGGGGTGATGTTGGGTCACAGGAAGATTACCTCGACTTTGGAATTTGCCACGTTCAGCTCATCGGGGTGGCCTGGGGCGTTGTCCACCAGCCGGAGGACCTCTAAGGATTCTTTTCTGCCAGGTACCTCTCAATTTTAGGGACAAAACAGTTATGGAACCCATCAATGAATATGGCTGTTGCTACCCACACTTTTTGTTGGCCCTCCAAAATACGGGCAGTGTTTATTTGTTTATTTATTTATTTTTGCCCTTGAGGGCACATGGGTTCAGGGCACAGTACAGTATCATCGGCTTTGTCTGACAGTCCCCTTTGGCATTAGCATTGAGGAGAAGAGATACCCGGTCCTTGCAATCTTGAACACCGATGCGGTCCACTCTCGCTTGGGGATGAAAGTTATTGTGGGGATTTTATTCCAGAAAAGACCGGTCTCATCCGCATTGAAGACCTGCTCTGCTCTAATGGATACCTCTCTTCTCTGCAATCAGCTGTGCGAGTTGAGTGGGGAAAGTTGCAGTTGTCTCATGGTCTATTGAGGCATGCTCCACTGTGAGTTTTACATCGTGGAGGTTGCACCGCTTCTTGAACCAGTCAAACCATCCTCTGCTAGTTTGGAAGGTACTGGGGCCACATCACTTGTACCCACATCACTTGTACCCACATCACTCGAGTTAGTAGCACCACCCGCGCCAACCAGATGACCATACAAGGGATTTGCCTTTTCACGAATTATAGCATTCCTTCAATGAAAACTTGAAGGAGCATTTTTCTGCACATTTTCCTCAACATTCAATTCCTTCTCCGTTTTCTGAATATGGATGTCTCTGACCTATGTAATGACTTTGACAGTTGGTGCTGTGCTAGTTGTGACACTTTCACAAATCGACCTCTCTTTTTTCTTTATGTACTGGACAAAGGACATATTCACACCATAATGTCTGCCCAAAGAAGCTGCACACGCACCCCTTTCTAGTTTGTCAAGCAGCTCCACTTTCTAGCTCAAGGTGATCACTTTTTTCTGCCTTTGGACATCAGAAACAACTCACGCATTACTGTTGTGCTTAGGATCCATGATTGACTTGAAATAATGAGCGCAAAGTTCATGAACGCTAGAAATCGACCTTCGCCCAGCCGCCATGTAGCCTGCCTTTCTTTGCGGCGTGTCACCATTCCTTGTTTCTTTCATGCTTTTCCTCACTGGTAGCGCAAAAATGGCTTTGAATGGGTTTTTTGTAATCAACATTGTAGTTTGTGTGTGGATGGATCATAGGACAACATGTGTGTGTGCGTGGATGGATCATAGGAGCAGCATGAGCCCAATTAGTGCATGGGGTGCTTTTTTATTTGCTGGTGTTCTTGGAGGAGGGGGCGGGGCAGGGGTGGGGGGGGGGGGGGGCACGAATTCTCTGTAAATGTGTATCGTGTAGCGCTCCTCCAGGTGTGAGGGGGTATCACAAGTCCCTAACCTTGACAGCACAGTATTCCAGTCCATTGAGGTGTTTTGAATTGTAAGCAGTAGGCATGTTTTTGCTTCATGCATGAAGCATGTTTTTTGCTTCATGCATGAAGCATGTTTTTGCTTCATGCAAAAACCCGGGGGTTTTTTTTCCGGGTGTGATTGAGGCAGTTTGTTCTCAGTTGACTGTACACCTCCCAATAAAGGTACGTGTCAGAAGAACATGTTGCATGCTTGGAACAACATCACCCATCAGGTGGGTACTCTGCGAGTGTAATGTAATACGTGCATGTTGTTTGTGTGCATCGTTATGCTGTGGGAAGGTGCTGGGGAAGAGAGGGTTAAGCAGGGATGGGAAAAGTGATTAAAATGCAGTGATGATGAAAGGGATTGGAAGGAATTGATGACGAGAGGGATTGGAAGGAATTGATGATGAGGGAATGGAAAGGATTGATGACGAGAATGGTTTTAGGAAGATGTGGATTTCAGGAAATTGGATTTTAGATTTTATGGATTGAAGAGGGATTTCAGGAAATTGTGGAATCACAAAGGGGATCGAACCTACTGGACACACATAACACATTTTCCTTGCCCCTGTTACGAGGGGAAAGGTAACCTAACGAAACACAATTACTACGAAGATATCTAATGCCCGACATGGAGATCGGTTTCTGAGGTTTGGGACATGGAATGTAGGGACAATAACAGGGAGATCAGGAGAAGTGGTGGAAGTATTGGTCAGAAGAAGAGTGGACATATGTTGTGTGCAGGAGACGAGATGGAAGGGAAGTGGTGTGAGAATGGTGAAGGGTAGGCAGGAACAGAAATACAAGTTTGTGTGGCAAGGGTGCCCAGAAGGCGTGCATGGTGTTGGTGTCCTGTTTTCTGAGGAGTTTGTGGACAGTGTGGTGAGTGTGACGAGAGTGAGTGAAAGGTTGATGATGGTGAAAATGATGATTGGAAAGCTCTTGGTGAACGTCATTTCGGGATATGCTCCTCAGGTTGGTTGGAGCGATGAAGAGAAGGACAGGTTCTGGTGTGCAATGGAAAAGCTGATGGAAAATGTGAAAGATGAGGTAGTTGTTGTGGTTGGAGGAGACCTAAATGGACATGTGGGAACTGGGAAGGAGTCTGGACGGTTTTGAGGGAGTTCATGAGGGTTACGGATATTGTGTGAGAAATGGAGACGGTGAAAGGATTTTGGAGTTTGCTGATGGAGCTGATTTGTTGATTTGTAATACTCAGTTCCAGAAAGAGGATAATAAGTTTGTTACATATACGTCAGGTGAATGGATGACAACCATTGACTACCTGATGGTGCGTAGGCAAGATAGGGGGCATCTCCGGGACACAAAGGCGATCCCGGGGGAGGAGGCTGTTTCACAGCACCACTTGGTTGTCTGCGACATAAGGGTGAAAGGTGCGAGGAGAGCTCGGCGGGTGAAGTACCAACCGAGAATGAAGGTGTGGAGGTTGAAAGAGGTGACAGTGAGGGAGGCATCAAAAGAGAGGCTGAGTATGGTGGAGGATGATGTGGTTGAGCTTGAAAGTGGTTGGATGTCAATGAAAGATAGTCTGTTGGGAGCCGTTGGTGAGGTATGTGGATGGACAAAAGGACCACCGAGGCACTCGGAAACATGGTGGTGGGATGATCAAGTTGGAAAGAGGATTGACGAGAAGAGGAAGAAGTTTAAGGAGTGGCAGAAGGCGAAGGGTACGGGGTCAGAAAAGGCAGAGCATGAAAGTTATAAGGCAGGATTGCAATTGCAAAGCAGATAGTGAAAGAGAGGTGTGATGTGATGGGGGTGAGTTGCTTGAAGGATGAAGTGGGACAAATCGTTGTGGACCCAGATGGAATTAAAGGAAGATGTAAGAGATATATGGAAATACTGTTGAATGCAGAGAATGAATGGGATGGCAACATCGAGAGTAACCCAGTTTTAGGACCGGCAGAGAAGATAACTGAGAAGGAAGTTGAGGAAGCGATAAAAGCAATGAAGAGTAGAAAAGCGGGAGGGCCGACGGGAGTTGTGGGAGATATGTTGAAGGCAGGAGGAAGTTGGGGTGCGAAGAGAATGACAAAGATCTGCAATCTGGTGGTGAAAGAAGGCCGCATTCCAGTGGATTGGGAACTGAGTACCCTCGTCCCTCTATACAAGGGGCAAGTGACCCTTTGGACTGTGGCTCGTATCGAGCGATAGTTATTGGAGCATGGAATGAAGGTATTGGAAAGGCTGTTGGAGAGGAGGATAAGGAAGAAAGTGAAGATCGATGAAATGCAGTTTGGATTTATGCCAGCAAGAGGAACGACAGACGTGCTTTTTATTGTAAGGCAGTTGCAGGAGAAGTACACGGAGAAGAAGAAGAAGTTTGTTTCTTGGGTTTGTTGATCTGGAGAAAGCATTTGATAGGGTCCATGCGAAGTAGTGACATGGGCATTGAGGAAGTTAGGAGTGGAGGAATGGTTGATCAGAGTAGTGATGGCAATGTACGAAAGAGCGCGCACAGCTGCAAGGACGAAAGACGGGAACAGTGGTGAGTTTGAAGTGAAGGTGGGAGTGCATCAGGGGTCAGTACTAAGTCCACTACTATTTGTAGCTGTGATAGAGGTGCTCGCTCGGAATGTAAAGGAGGGTTTACCGTGGGAGTTGTTGTATGCAGGTGATCTGGTGTTGATTGCAGAAAGCATGGATGGACTGAAGGAGAAGATGAACAAGTGGAAGGAATGTCTGGAGACAAAAGGTCTGAAGGTGAATATCGGAAAGACGAAGGTAAGTGGTAAAGCATGTGGTGAGGTGGAAAGAACTGGGAAGTGGTCGTGTGCTGTGTGCAGGAAGGGTGTCGGAGTGAATCCCATTAAATGTACAATGTGCGCAGAGTGGGTTCATCAAAAATTTAGTGTTTTGAGAGGGTCATTAACCAGTGTGGCAGCTACATTCAAGTGTAAGGTGTGCACAGAGGGAGCTGCAGATGGAGGAAATGTTGCATTGAATCTTGGAAACAGCGTGAAGCTGGAAGGTGTGAAAACATTTTGCGACCTACGAGACATGCTGAATGGAGAAGGTGGATCAGACTCGGCAACGGTTGCTCGAGTGAGATGTGCATGGAAGAAGTTTCTGGAACTGAGTGGCGTGCTGACGAGGAGGGGAGTGTCGTTGAAGCTGAAGGGAAAGGTGTATGCTGCATGTGTGAGAAGTGTTATGATTTATGGGAGCGAGACATGGGTAATAAATGTAGAGCAGCAACGAAGGCTGGAAAGGGTGGAAATGCGAATGGTTCGGTGGATGTGTGGAGTAGCGTTGAGAGAGAGGAAGACAAATGATGAATTGCAAAAGATGATGGGAATAGAGCCTGTGATGGATGCTGTGAAGATAAACTGGTTGAGATGGTTTTGTCATGTGTTGAGGAAGGATGAAAGTGGCTGGTTGAGAAGTGATGGAAATGAATGTAGAAGGAAGTAGAGGACGGAGAAGACCGAGAAAGACTTTGCTAAAGATGGTGGAAGAAGAAATGTGGGCAAGGGTGTTAACAAGGGGAGATGCAGAAAATAGGGCAAAATTGAGAGGATTGTCATGGGGACCGCAAGGCTCACCCCCGCTTTAGCAGGGAAAATGGCCTTAAAATGCCTGTTGTTGTTGTTGTTGTTGTTTATCAAAACTAGGAGGTGGCATGATTTGCCGCCTCCATCTCCCCCAGGGCGGATAGGTCCGAGGGCTGGTCGAATACATCAGTTTGAAAGGCAGCAAAGACTGACCCGAAAATGGCAGAATTGATGAGACGAGATACGCACGAGGCGCTTGGTATCACGCTGTTTGACATGCTTTGGTGACGCAGCCTGGCCCTGCAGTTTGGTGGGACTTGGAGACTCCGTGCTACCGGTTGGGAAGGCCTGAGCTTTGGTGAACTTCCTCTTGCAAAGTTTGGACTGTTTAGGATGAGAGAGACCGAGGATTGTGGGATCGAGGACCATGCCAATTACAACAGCTGTGATGCGAATGAGAACTGAGCCGTGCCCTGCAGCTTTGGTGGGGAGGGGGACGCCCGCAGTTGCGCCGATCGACATGCATTTGGGATGCAGCCTGGCAACCTGTTTTCTCCTAGCGGCTTGCTAGGTTTTGCCAACTTTATCGTTTCAGGGAGGGATGCGACCGAGGAAGAATGAGATAGGGATGGATGAGATAGAGATAGAGATAGAGAGAGAAGAGACCGAGAACGGATGTACAAATTTGGGAAAAATTTGGGGCAAATTTGGGAATGGAGGGGGAAGCGGAGCATGGATAAAGAGACTGCTTGGACTATGCATATGTCGTGGTTCCTTGTGCTGTGGTGAAGAGAGATGCATCAGGACCAGGGAAGGCTCCGTTTAGTCTCAGAGATTCGCGAGTGGAGATGACGATTGGTGGCGGCGGCACATGCACACATACACACACACATACATGAATCGTGATTTACACATGAACGGTTGTGAGGTATACACATATTATTCATGACATCTTATACTGTATATTATATACTTGACATGTTGTGTATTGTGTAGAAAACACTCACATTACAGTTTGTAAGGCTGAAGTCATATCATCACTTTCATTACTCTGAGCCAACTTGTATGGCCAACACACATCACAGCTGGGCTTATGGCGGTCATTACAAACATTGCACGGATGCACTGAAAGATGCAACATTGCTCTGTCATCTTCGAATTCTCAAGTGCAGGCACAAGCAAGATGTTTTGAAGAAAAGCAATTGCTGGAAGACAGCAGGAATTGAGGAAAGCAATTTTATTGTCCCAGCAGTCAAAACTAAGATACCATCTGCCAGATTTGTGGACGATGGTCAGTCAGTTACCTTTCGACGGTCACGTTCTGTTGGTCCATATATGGAAAGATCTTGAAATCATTTTAAATATTGAAGTAATGTTTATGTGCTGAACACATTTGTTTCTGCACCGAGCATCCATTTATTTATTTATTTTTCTCCTGATACTACAAAAATGGCTCTTGGGTCTATCAGCATACAATGCATGGGATAGTTGTAAGAAATTGGATTGATGGAGCAGGAGGAGAAAGCTAATGTGCTATTGACAGAGGGAGGTGGGGTAGTTGCAAGAGGAAGGGGAGGGAAAGACAAGCTTGTGGTTGGGCAGATGATTTGATGCCAGAAGGATGTTTATTATGCATTGTAGGTTGGTTAAAGATTATACATCATAGGTTGACATAATGTCTGACATGAGTTAGATGTGATTGGCCATTTAAGGAGAATACCATTTTAAAGGCTGAAAAAAAAAAGATCAAATGGGTGTGAGGAGACGGGTCAATTTGAAGGGGAAGGGAAGGATAAAAGTGTGTTAAAATGGACTTGTGCTCATCTGTGGATCCATATTTGAACATAAATTGGTTTGCCTATGGTGAAGTGTAGAATATAACCCCTTACACTCGTTAGGGGAGAGTGAAGGGATGGGCCACTGGTTTTTTAAAATTTATTTTCCCTTCTTCTTCTTCCTAAGAAATCTCTCACAGCTTGCACAAAATCTGAAAAAAAGACCTTCTTTTGAGATCAAGAGCTGTGAATAAAATGTAAATGTATTGGCCAGTTGCATTGAGACCTATTGCAAAAATGCATGTGTTTGAGATTATTCGATGTTCTCGGTGCTGGCATACGTGGGTTGGTATTCTTCCTGTAACCGCCGCCGTTGTGGGGTGATTGTATTGGGCTGGATATGCTATTTTTGGACTCTCCCTCTCTTCTTTACAGGCACTGGAGCCTGTTTTACACATTTTCCGTTCATCCTTTGAGCTGATACAATGCGTCTGCTTTGCAGTTTACATTTGTGCTCCTTGCACACACGGCACATGTTTTGATGATGTCGGTGTGCGGATACAGAAACCAGAAAAATAGGAAAACTGCTTTCTTGGGTGGGTAATTTCACAATGAATTATTGTGTTTGGCAGTGAGTGCATTTTATTATCTACATGCAATAAAAAATAGCATTTAAAAAAATGCATGAGGATGTTGGGATGTTGGTGCAGTAGTTTTAATGAGAATTTTGGATACTGGTTTTGATTGAACTGATAATAACATGTTGGCTTGTCGTGTGCTTAATTGGAAGAGGAGGAGTCTGCTGTTTGTGGTGATGATTTAAATATTTTTTTTATGCAAAAGGTAAGGATAAACATGTTTTACACTGCTAAGAATGCCATCATTGGCTTCCAGTTTGTTATGTATTACTTGACTGTCTACCTGTGGGCTACATGATTCTTACCTCTACTGGTTATTTGGGAGTTCATTTTATGAGGGAATTCTTGAAGTTCAATTGGCCTGCCTCTTCCCCCCCCCCCCCCCCATCCTTAAAGGTGTGTGTGTGTGTGTGTGTGTGTGTGTGTGTGTGTGTGTGTGTGTGTGTGTGTGTGTGTGTGTGTGTGTGTGTGTGTGTGTGTGTGTGTGTGTGTGTGTGTCATTGCTGGTTATCTCCATATGTGGGATTTCAGAAGATGGAACGGAGTCCTCCCAGGTCTCCAAGTATCCACCTCCGTTTTAGTAAGGGATCATGTCATGGACCTGTTTGTGAAGTTTTCTTATTCTCAAAGTTTCGGGATCATTTGAAGTTTGAGGATCATCACCGAGCGTCAGACAGCTTCCAATTGCAGTTCGTTTGTTGTGATATGCCCAGGGATGGTGTTTAAGATCTCTACATTTCTTTTTTTTTTAATCATTCCCTTTGCTCCAATAATCACTGGTATAATTTTGGCGCTCTTCCAGGACCTTTTCACTTCATTTTTGAGGGCTTGGTATTTGGTCATTTTCTTGATTTCTGTGTTGTTTAGGCCAAAATATCTGGGGACTGACACCTCCATCAGCAATGCCTTGTTTTATTTTTTGTACCTCAGTACTATATCTGGTTGCAATGCTTTGTTTTTTATGTTCATGCTTAATGGGATTATTAGGTCATACGTGAGCATTACTTCCTTGTTTTCAATGATTGCTTTTGGTTCATGTTTCCATGGGTTTTCTGGGACTGGGATATTGAGACTTTTGCAGATGTGCTAGTGGATTACTCAGCATACTTTGTTGTGCCTTTGGGTGTACAGCTACGCTGACATGAGTTTTTTTTTTTTTTTTCATCCTGATGGGAGGTGGCTCATACTTTGTTTCTACCTTACAGAACCTACACCTGTCTGACTGACTCAGTCCCGACATTTTCTTAAAGCCATTGGTGTAGTTGCCTTGGTTTTGGGCATTTAAAATGATTCGTTCTCCATCCGAGTTAAGCTGACCTTTTCTTAGCCATTCCAAAGAGCCTTCTTTGTCGACGCCCAATCTGTCCAATGCTTTTTAAAATTATACCTTCCTGCTCTTTTATTGCTTTCCCTTTTGTGATCTTTTATTTTTGTCTTTTATTTTTATCTTTTATTGTTGTCAGTGCATATCTTTTGGTGTTTCATTTTATATTTTTCTTCTTTTTTGCAATTGTTAGGGCTGTACTCATTGTTGTTTTGGTTTATTGTGTTGTGTGACATCTTACATTCGCACCTGCCTTTGGAAATCTTTTGCTCGGTGAATTAGGGATACCTTCTCAAGTTTGTTGTCGTGACATTTGCTTACAAATTGGATTTGGTAGTCTCTTGCACTTTTTACATATTCAGCCAATCCTACAGTTATCATTCTGTGCCCTTGGTTGATCTCCTTCAGGGTGTGCTGCTACCTCCTCCTCATCTTGGCAGGTACATTCGCAGTATGCATTGATTTTTGTGAAGCATTTTGAGGATGTCGAAGAGTTTCCTTGTTTTGATATCCAGTTGATTGATTTCTGATTGTGGCTAGTTTATTATTTCGCAGCTGTCCTGGAATACTGGCATTGCGAGTTGGTTTATGGCTTTGATTTTGTTTCTTGAAGAAAGGTATGTTTTCAGGATCAGCCTCGTTCTACACAGGTATTCTTTGGTAATTGTTTTGTGCATTTGTTTATGACATATTTGGCGACCCACTTCTACTCCGAGGTATTTGCTTTGTTTACTTCCTGTATTGTTGTATTTGTGTCAATATTTATGTGTTGTCTGTTTTTGTTGGTCTACCTTGTATGAATGTGCACTTGACATACTTATCCAGGCCATATTCTGTTTCACTAATTTGAGTTCTGCCAATTTCTGTTGTTTGGTACGGAGTTTTAAATCATCCATGTATAGTAGATGATGATGTAGATGTGTCATCTTTTTTGTCTCTTTGGGCATTCTCTTATATGATGCCAGGATGTATCCGTGCCCTTGCTCATTAATGAGATTGCTCAGTGGGTCCAGGGCCAGGAAAAACAGGAGGGATGAAAGGCTGTCCCCCTGGAAGATTCCTTGACATATCTTCACTTCACCCCTGGTTTTTTGTCCCCCGTCGCACCGCGGAGCGAAAGGGGGACTATGGTTTGTGCGAGCGTGCGTGCGTGCATGCGTATGTGCGAGCATGCGTGCGTAAGCGAAGGGCGACATTCGAATTTGGTGTGTGGGTGCAACCCACGTCAAAATCCAAGATGGCCACCGCCATGTATGTCTGACGCCATGTATGTCTGAACGTTGTGAGAGGAATATCTTGAAAAATAAGCGAAGTACCAACTTCTAATCTGGTGTGTGGGTGTATCTAGGCATAAGGAAGAACGCTATTGAAAATTGGGTTGCCACGTCAAAATCCAAGATGGCCGCCACCATATATATATATGTCTGAGCCTTGTGAGTGAAATATCTTGAAAAATAAACGAACTACTAACTTCTAATCTGGTGTGTGGGTGTATCTTGGCATAAGGAAGAAAGCTCTTGAAAATTGGGTCGCCACGTCAAAATCCAAGATGGCCACCGCCATGTATGTCTGAACCTTGTGAGCTGAATATCTTGAAAAATAAGCGAAGTACCAACTTCTAATCTGGTGTGTGGGTGTATTGAGGCATAAGGAAGAACACTATTGAAAATTGGGTCGCCACGTCCAAATCCAAGATGGCCGCCACCATATATATGTCTGAACCTTGTGAGTGAAATATCTTGAAAAATAAACGAACTACTATCGTCTAATCTGATGTGTGGGTGTATCTACCCATAAGGAAGAACGCCATTGAAAATTGGGTTGCCATGTAAAAATCCAAGATGGCCACCGCCATGTATGTCTGAACCTTGTGAACAGAATGTCTTGAAAAATAAGCAAAGTACCAACTTCTAATCTGGTGTGTGGGTGTATCTAGGCATAAGGAAGAATGCTATTGAAAATTGGGTCGCCACGTCAAAATCTAAGATGGCCGCCACCATATATATGTCTGAGCCTTGTGAGCGAAATATGTTGAAAAATAAACGAACCACTAACTTCTAATCTGGTGTGTGGGTGTATCTACGCATAAGGGAGAACGCTATTGAAAATTGGGTCGCCACGTCAAAATCCAAGATGGCCGCCTTGCGTCTTCCACTTTGTCAACTCGCATCACTTCACCGACGGGGGACCTAGGCGTAACGCTTGTCGATCTTTCTTTCCGAATGCTGTAATATCAATGTGGTATTCCAAAGCTCTTTTGCTTTCTCTATCAGTTTGATTATTTGTGGGTTGATCTTGTATAATTGCATGCATTGTATCATCCATGAATGTGGGTCACTATCAAAAGCTTTTTTTGTAGTCTATCCATGTTGTGGAAAATTTTGTTCTTGGATTGCAATTTTCAAGTATGGCTTTGTTTCTTAGGTAGTGCTCTATCGTTCCTTAGCACCCTCTTTTACATCGCTTCTATTCTGCATCTGGGCCTCTTTCTTGTGTTCGATAATGGTATATAATTTCTGTAGTGATTCCCATCAGGAGTTTATACGTTGTTTGCAGACAGGTGGACAGGTAGAGGTCTATAGAGTTTGTGAGGTAGTTTTGTCGCTTCAGAGCGGGCTGCAGTCACCGCTCACCAATGGGCTCAACTATCCACATTCCTGACAACAATTGTCTTGTTAAATGGCTAGTTAACACCACTCTGTGAACGTATTGGTTGAACCATGCTTTTTCTCCGAGTCGTTCCGAATTATGGTGATTATTATTATTTTGCTGGTGCGCAGGCTGAGGAGAATCACGAGGTCCTTATAGCTTTTATAACCAAACAGGTTTATTCCCGGAACACAACAAGAGAAAATGAATTTAACTATGTATATACAATGAGGTAAAACAAAATCCTATTTTAAAAAAAATCCCATCAAAAAAAACAAACGAAGGAGCCTTTCTCTTTTCAGTCAGAAGCACAGACGGGGTGAGGGACACAACTGGACAACTTATCTCTGGTGGCAGTCGGGAATGGGAGGATGGGCACAGAGCAGGCGATGAGATGGGCAAGGCGATGAGACAAGGTGACGAGCAGACGAGCAGGATGATCAACCCTCAAGGGAGCGAAGATGAGAACAGCACCAGAGTCGAGGCAGGCAGGACGACCTCCTCAAAGCTCTCCTCCTCCTTCGCAAGACCAATTTCCTCAGTTCTCCTCTCCACAAACGCAAGCTCCTCCACGCACTGTTAATTATCTCTGAACCGAGAGTTCCTCGTACACCGATTCCGCTCTTCCAGGCTCCTCCCCCTTCTCAGATCCCTCGCAATCCCTGCCCACCCATATCATCTCCTCCCTCTTCTCAGAAGTAGCGCAAATCCTCTTGTGCCTTTTAGACAACTCTTCCGTTGTCTCCCTTGACAACCCTCCGTCCCCCCAGGCATTGTCCTCCACCCCCTTCTCTCAGACTAAAATAGCTCTGCCCCCCTCTCTTCTTGCCTGGGAGAATCCCATGGCTTTCTGTGAAATTCTTCTGGGCCTGTGCAAACTCTGTCCTGCAGAGATGTCACCCAGCACGCCTGGTGGATGTTTACAAGAGATTTTGCACACCAACACAACCCTCCGTATCATGCACATACAAACAAAATCCTTAAGCTAACAGGTCCCTACATCCTTACATCAAGATTTGCTTCCTACTCACACATGGTCCATACAATTCTATACATTTCTATCTCTTTTAGGGTAATCTCTAACACTCACTCCCCCCTCATAAATGTAACAAGATATACATATATATATATATATATATATATATATATATATATATATATATATATATATATATATACAGTCACGTGAAAAAGTTAGTACACCCCATGTAAAGTTTTGACTTTTTCAACATATTTCAACATACAGATATTTGATCTTCATTTCAACAATATTCAGAGATAAAGGTGATATAATATAACAAATATCATGAAACATTTACATTTTGTAGTCCATTGTACAATTTAAAATAAACATAAATGCAAATTTCGCATGTGGAAAAAGTAAGTACACCCCCACATTTATCACTACTTTAAATACCTAAAATTAGAATCATGTGAACCAGCTCAGGTGCAAATGATTAGAACATCGTTAGAGAGGATCTTGGAGGAACCTGTCTTATTTAAACCTCAGACATTTAGTTTGGTGTGCTCTTTGTTGTTGAAGTGTGTGTCGTCACCATGCCTAGATCAAAAGAGCTCTTGAGGCCTTCAGAAAGAAGGTTATAGATGCCTACAAGTCTGGGAAGGGATTTAAAAAGATTTCCAAACAATTTGAAATCAATCATTCGACTGTCCGGAAGATCATCTACAACTGGAGAAGATTCCAAACAACTGCGAACTTGTTCAGGCCAGGCCGCCCCAGCAAGTTCAGCCCAAGAGCAGACCGCAAGATGCTGAAAGAAGTCTCGAAGAAACCCAGAATGTCATCACGGGACCTACAGGTAGCTCATGCCACTGTTGATGTCAAAGTGCACGAGTCTACCATTAGAAAGAGGCTGCACAAATTTGATCTACATGGGAGGTGTGCCAGGAGGAAACCTTTGCTGTCCAGAAAGAACATCAGGGCAAGACTAAAGTTTGCCAATGAACACCTAGGGAAAGACCAGCACTTCTGGAACAATGTGCTCTGGACAGATGAGTCAAAGGTAGAGCTATTTGGCCACAGTACCAGAAGACATGTTTGGCGAATGGGCAGCATTTGATTTCAAGACAGCATTTGACCACAAGAACCTGTAAAGCATGGTGGTGGAAATATTACGGTTTGGGGCAGCTTTGCTGCATCAGGGCCTGGGCAGCTCACCATCATGTAATCCACTATGAATTCTTCATTGTACCAGAGGGTACTTGAGGGTAGTGTGAGGCCATCTGTCAGAAAGTTGAAGCTCAACCCAAGGTGGACCTTGCAACATGACAATGACCCTAAACATTCCAGTAAATCCACCAAGGAATGGCTGAAAATAAAGAAATGGAGGGTTCTGGAATGGCCAAGTCAAAGCCTGGATCTAAATCCCATCAAGATGTTGTGGGGGGATTTGAAACGAGCTGTGCATGCAAGAAACCCCTCAAACATCGCACAGCTGAAATAATTCTGCATGGAGGAGTGGGCAAAAGTTTCTCCCAGTCGATGTCAGAGACTGGTAGACAGTTATAAGAAATGCCTACTTGAGGTTGTTTCTGCCAAAGGGTGTACTTACCTATTGGAGCCAAGGGTGTACTTACTTTTTCCACATGCGAAATTTGCATTTATGTTTATTTAAATTATACAATGGACTACAAAATGTAAATGTTTCATAATATTTGTTTTATTATATCGCCTTTATCGATCAATATTGTTGAAATGAAGATCAAATAGCTGTATGTTGAAATATGTTGAAAAAGTCAAAACTTTACATGGGGTGTACTTACGTTTTCACGTGAATGTATGTATATGTATATATATATACACACACTACCAGTCAAAAGTTTTACATCACCTCAATTTTTCTAGTTTTTATTGAAATTTATGCAGTTTATTGTCTCGATGTACTCTGAAATTAAGCATAGAACAAATAAACAATTGGAGATGAAAAAGAAATCAAAGAATCAATTTGTTTAACAAAATTTAATTTTGATCTTTGACTCGGCAAAGTAGCCACCTTTTGCAGATATAACCGCCGAACACACTCGTGGCATTCTTTCTGCAATGGAAATCAAATATTGTTTGGGAAGTTCTTCCCAACACTGTTGCAGAAGTTCCCACAAATGTGTTGCACTTGGAGGTTGCTTTGCTTTCACCCTGCTGTCCATTTCATCCCAAACCAGCTCGATGGGGTTTAGGTCTGGAGACTTTTTTTTTTTTTTTTTTTTTTTTTAACAAGATCGAGGCTCGTGAAAGAGCAAACATTAATCACACAAAAAGACAAACCAAAACACAAAAAACAAGGGGAGCGGCAGACAAGATGGGGAGAGAGGGGGGAGGACACAAAAGAGAGGGGGAAGAAGGGGAAGGACACAAACACAACATTTGAGAGCAGGGACATCGGGAGGACTTGGGGGGAGGTGGGAGAGGATTAAAACATATGAACACTGCAAGGACTCTGGGGTGAATTACCGGGGGTAGAAAAGATCAAGGTTTTCGATGGGGGAAGATAAGAGATGGTGGTGAACAGCTGTTTTAAAGACCTGGAGGGAGGAGTGGGATTGAAGGGAGTGGGGGAGTTTGTTCCAGAGGCGGGAGAAAAGGGGAATGAAAGAGTGAAGGTGAGCAGAGAGCCTAGACTTTGGCAGTTTAACCATAAGAGGGTTGCAGGCAGATCTTGTGCGACCTGAAGGAATATTGGGGGGACAGAGCACAGAGAGAGCTGGGGGAGCAAGGCCGGAGAGGAGTCGGTAGAAGACAGAAAGACCACCAACCTGCCTGCGGTGAGTGAGTGAAAGGCCCTCGGCGTTGACTACATCGCAGGAGATTCCAATGATTCTGAAAGCTTTGGCCTCAACAGCGTGAAGCCGAGCAAGGTGTGAGGCAGGAGCACCAGCCCAGAGGGGGGAACAGTATTCCATTGAGCTGCGGATGAAAGCCTTGTATGTGGTGAGGAGCTCAGGTGTGCCAAGGAAGGACTTCGCACGACGGAGGATGCCCAGTCGGCGACTGGCTTTGGAGGCCAGCTTGGAAATGTGGTTTTCCCAAGAAAGATCATGGCAGATAGTGAGACCCAAAAGCTTGAGCGACAGAACTTCTTGGAGAGGATTGTTGAGAAAGTAGATGGGAGGGTTGTCCAGTCGGTCCTTTCGGAGAGACATTGTAAGAGTGTGAGATTTGTCAGGATTGAAAGACATGTTCCACTTGTTTGACCAGTCTGTGATTTTGTCCAGGTCTGCAGAGAGTGAGGAGGCTGCAGACTGCCGATCTGAGGGATGAGGAATGGAGCGACAGAGAGTAGAGTCATCAGCAAAGAGATAGAGAGGATTTTCAAGAGAGTCAGAGAGATCATTGATGAAGACCAGAAAAAGCACAGGGCCCAGAACACTACCTTGGGGAACTCCAGCCTGAACAGGAAGAGGAGATGAAAGAAACCCATTCAGGGCCACACGTTGACTACGACCAGAGAGGAAGTCCGCCAGCCATGTGTGGAGATTTCCATGGATACCAAAGGAGGAGAGTTTGGAGAGCAGAGCAGGGTGCCAGACCGTATCGAAGGCACGTGAAATGTCAAGGGAGACAGCTCTAATTTCCTGTTTGGCGTTGAGGACCTCCATCCATTGTTGAGAAAGCAGAAGCAGCATGTCCAGAGTAGAGTGACCAGGTCTGAAACCAAATTGATGATCAGAGATCAAGCCATTGGAGAAGAGGAAAGATTTAATATCTGAAGCAATGATGGATTCCATGACTTTGCTGATAATTGGGAGAAGGCTGATTGGTCTGTAGTTGCTGGGATCTGTTTTTGCACCTTTTTTGTGCAAAGCGGTGATGTTGGCTGATTTCCAAGCAGATGGCAGATGACCTTGAGCAAAAGAGAGGGTGAAGAGAACAGAAAGAGGGAGTGAAAGAGCAGAAGAACATGATTTTAGGACCCGTGGGCTGATGCCGTCAGGACCTGTTGCAGAATCAGAGTCGAGGGTTGACAGAAACTTTTCCACCTTGTCAGGAGGAAAGGACACAGAGTCCAGGAGCAGCTGGGTATGACTGGGTACGGTGGGTACAGAGAGGGATGGGTTTGGGACACAAGATTTAGAGGCAAACACAGAGTTGAGGCATTCAGCTTTTTCACGTGCGGAGTCAGCCGTTAAGCCGTTTGAGGTGAGGGAGCGGATGGAGGGGGAACAAACACCAGAAACAGATTTGACCAGACGCCACCAGGATTTGGAAGAGGGAGACAGATAAGAGAGTTCGGTCTTGAGAATGGTGAGATATTGTTTCCTGGCTCTCCTGAGGGTGGACACACACTTGTTTCGGGCTTTGTGAAAGGAAATGAGATTTCCTTCCGTTGGATTTGCTTTCCAGGAGACGAAAGCAAGTTGTTTCAGGGCAACAGCCTCACCACAAGATTCCGTGTACCATGGACGGGAGGAAGGGTATGACAACTGAAGACGAGATGGTATAAATCTGTGCATGAGAGAGAGCAATTTACTTTGAAAGAATTCCCAGGATGAGTTGATGTCAGAGGCGGTAGAGATGGGAGACCAGTCCAGATGATTGATGGCTGCTTGAAGACCGTGCCAGTTGGCCTGAGTGAAATGCCAGACTCGTCGACGCTGAGGAGGCTCTCTGAGAATGGTCAGAGAGATGTCCACTTTGACAAGCACATGATCAGATGAGCCGATTGGAGCAGAAGAAGAGCAGCAGACATTTTCAGGGAAGTTTGTCATAACCAAGACTTTGCTGGGCATTCCATGATTTGAAGCCGACCGTCTTGTTCTTTTCCTCTGAGGTCGTTTTGACATAGCCTGGAGGTGTGTTTAGGGTCATTATCTTGCTGTAAGAGGAACCCCTGACCAACCAGCCGTATACCAGAGGGTATTGCATTGCGCTGCAAAATGCTGCCAGTCACTCTGTGCAAGTCGCCGACTCTGGATCCAGCAAAAGAGCCCCAGACCATCACGCTTCCTCCTCCATGTTTGACAGTTGGTATCACACACTGAGTAACCATCCTTTCGCCTTCTCGGCGGCACACAAAAACCCTGCATGATGAACCAAAGATTTCAAATTTTGATTCATCGGTCCATAAGACTTTCCATAAGTCCATAAGACATAAGACTTTCCCGGATTGTTTTTTTTCATGGTTCTGTTTGGATATTGTTGGAATATGTTTAAACCGCAGCCGTGATGCTGACGCCCCCCCCCCACCCCCCAGAATTTACATGTTTTAAACGTTTCCCAGTGTGTACCCTGGTCAGAATAGGTACACCGTATCCCTGCGTGTCGTAAGAGACGACTAAGAGGGTTGGCGTCAGGAAGGGCATCCGGCCATAAAAACATTGCCTCAAAAAGAGAACCATGACAATCACAAGTACATATGGGCAGGGTGCAGCCCGAAGTGGAGATCGGTTTCTGAGGTTTGGGACATGGAATGTAGGGACAATGACAGGGAGATCAGGAGAAGTGGTGGAAGTATTGGTCAGAAGAAGAGTGGACATATGTTGTGTGCAAGAGACGAGATGGAAGGGAAGTGGTGTGAGAATGGTGAAGAGTAGGCAGGGACAGAAATACAAGTTTGTGTGGCAAGGGTGCCCGGAGGGCATGAATGGTGTTGGTGTCCTGTTTTCTGAGGAGTTTGTAGACAGTGTGGTGAGTGTGACTAGAGTGAGTGATAGGTTGATGATGGTGAAAATGATGATTGGAAAGCTCTTGGTGAACGTCATCTCGGGATATGCTCCGCAGGTTGGTCGAAGCGATGAAGAGAAGGACAAGTTCTGGTGTGCGATAGAGAAGCTGATGGAAAACGTGAAAGATGAGGAAGTTGTTGTGGTGGGAGGAGACCTAAATGGACATGTGGGAAGGAGTATGGACGGTTTTGAGGGAGTTCATGGGGGTTACGGATATGGTGTGAGAAATGGAGAAGGTGAAAGGATTTTGGAGTTTGCTGATGGAGCTGATTTGTTGATTTGTAATACTCAGTTCCAGAAAGAGGACAATAAGCTTGTTACATACACGTCAGGTGGGTCGACGACAACCGTTGACTACCTGATGGTGCGTAGGCGAGATAGGGGGCACCTCCGGGACACAAAGGTGATCCCGGGGGAGGAGGCTGTTTCACAGCACCACTTGGTTGTCTGCGACATAAGGGTGAAAGGTGCGAGGAGAGCTCGGCGGGTGAAGTACCAACCGAGAATGAAGGTGTGGAGGTTGAAAGAGGTGACAGTGAGGGAGGCATTAAAAGAGAGGCTGAGTAGGGTAGAGGATGATGTGGTTGAGCTTGAAAGTGGTTGGATGTCAATGAAAGCTAGTCTGTTGGGAGCCGTTGGTGAGGTATGTGGATGGACAAAAGGACCACCGAGGCACTCGGAAACATGGTGGTGGGATGTTGAAGTTGGAAAGAGGATTGACGAGAAGAGGAAGAAGTTCAAAGAGTGGCAGAAGGCGAAGGGTACGGGAGCAGAAACAGCAGAGCATGAAAGTTATAAGGCAGCCAGGAAGGCTGCAAAGAAAGAGGTAGCAAAGGCGCAGGAGGCATGTCGGAAAATGTTCGGAGAACGCTTGGATTCGGAAGAGGGTCAGAAAGCAGTATTCAGGATTGCAAAGCACATAGCGAAAGAGAGGTGTGATGTGATGGGGGTGAGTTGCTTGAAGGATGAAGTGGGACAAATCGTTGTCGACCCAGATGGAATTAAAGGAAGATGGAAAAGATATATGGAAATGCTGTTGAATACAGAGAATGAATGGGATGGCAACATAGAGAGTAACCCAGTTTTAGGACCGGCAGAGAAGATAACTGAGAAGGAAGTTGAGGAAGCGATAAAAGCAATGAAGAGTGGAAAAGCGGGAGGGCCGACGGGAGTTGTGGGAGATATGTTGAAGGCAGCAGGAAGTTGGGGTGTGAAGAGAATGACAGAGATCTGTAATCTGGTGGTGAAAGAAGGCCACATTCCAGTGGATTGGGAACTGAGTACCCTCGTCCCTCTATACAAGGGGAAAGGTGACCCTCTGGAGTGTGGCTCGTACCGAGCGATAAAGTTATTGGAGCATGGAATGAAGGTATTGGAAAGGGTGTTGGAAAGGAGGATAAGGAAGAAAGTGCAGATCGATGAAATGCAGTTTGGATTTATGCCAGGAAGAGGAACGACAGATGCGCTTTTCATTGTGAGGCAGTTGCAGGAGAAGTACATGGATAAGAGGAAGAAGTTGTTTTTTGGGTTTGTTGATCTGGAGAAAGCATTCGATAGGGTTCCACGCAAAGTATTGACATGGGCATTGAGGAAGTTAGGAGTGGAGGAATGGTTGATCAGAGTAGTGATGGCAATGTACAAAAGAGCACGCACAGCTGTAAGGACGAAGGACGGGAACAGTGGTGAGTTTGAGGTGAAGGTGGGAGTGCATCAGGGGTCGGTACTAAGTCCACTACTATTTGTAGCTGTGATGGAGGTGCTGGCTCAGAACGTAAAGGAGGGTTTACCGTGGGAGTTGTTGTATGCAGATGATCTGGTGTTGATTGCGGAAAGTATGGATGGACTGAAGGAAAAGATGAACAAGTGGAAGGAATGTATGGAGACAAAAGGTCTGAAGGTGAATATCGGAAAGACAAAGGTGATGGCAAGTGGTAAAGCATGTGGTGAGGTGGAAAGAACTGGGAAGTGGCCGTGTGCTGTGTGCAGGAAGGGTGTCGGAGTGAACTCCATTCAATGTACAATGTGTGCTGAGTGGGTTCATCAAAAATGTAGTGGTCTGAGAGGGTCATTTACCAGTGTGGCAGCTACATTCAAATGTAAGGTGTGCGCAGAGGGAGCTGCAGATGGAGGAAATGTTGAGTTGGATCTTGGAGGCGGCGTGAAGCTGGAAGGTGTGAAAACATTTTGCTACCTCGGAGACATGCTGAATGGAGAAGGTGGATCAGACTCGGCAACGGTTGCTCGAGTGAGATGTGCATGGAAGAAGTTTCGGGAACTGAGTGGCGTGCTGATGAGGAGGAGAGTGTCGCTGAAGCTGAAGGGAAAGGTGTATGCTGCATGTGTGAGAAGTGTTATGATTTATGGGAGTGAGACATGGGTAATGAACGTAGAGCAGCAACGAAGGCTGGAAAGGGTGGAAATGCGAATGGTTCGATGGATGTGCGGAGTATCGTTGAGAGAGAGGAAGACAAATGATGAATTGCGAAAGATGATGGGAATATTGCCTGTGATTGATGCTGTTAAGAGGAACAGGTTGAGATGGTTTGGTCATGTATTGAGGAAGGATGAAAGTGACTGGTTGAGAAGAGTGATGGAAGTTAATGTAGAAGGAAGTAGAGGACGGGGAAGACCGAGAAAGACTTGGCTAAAAATGGTGGAAGAAGAAATGTGGGCAAGGGGGTTAACAAGGAGAGATGCAGAAAATAGGGCAAAATGGAGAAGATTGTCATGGGGACCGCAAGGCTAACCCCCGCTCTAGCAGGGAAAATGGCCTTAAAATGCATGTTGTTGTTGTTGTTGGTCCATAAGACCTTCTTCCAGTCTTCATTAGTCCACTGGTGGTGCTTCATGGCCCAGGCAAGCCTCTTTTTCTTATTTTGCCATCTTCGCAATGGCTTTCTTACTGCCACTCAACCTGTCAAACCTCCAGCTTGAAGTCTTCTCTTCATAGTTGAAACTGAGACTCGCTTACGTCGACCAGTGTTAAGCTGTGCTTGAAGCTGTTGTCCTGTGAGCCGCCACACAAGCTGTTGACTCTCAGAAACATGTCTTCTGATTCTGTTGTGGCTTTGAGTCTGCCAGACCTCTTCCTGTCCTAGTTTCCTCCAGTTTCCAATATACTACTTCCTGCAGTGCAATATTGTCCAACTAATGCTTCAGAGGGTGTAATAACAGTCTGTTCCAATACTGCTTTTATACAGACAGGGGGTTTGTAATCGAGTAATCAGCAGCGGTTGGGACACCTGTAGGAATTGTTTGCATCAACTTTCAAGGCTTAATTTACTTACAATTCTGCAGAACAGCTGTACGTTGTTAACCCATTACTTGTTCCCTGAAGAAGGCCTTTTTTTTGACAATATAATTGTGCAATTTACATTATTTTCCCGTTTTTGCTCACCTAAACTTATTTTTAACCTCGAGCAGTTTACTGCTTACCTTTGTACCATTTCAGGTTATTCACTGGACATTAAACTGCGTAAATTTCAATAAAAACTGGAAAAATTGAGGTGTTCTAAAACTTTTGACCGGTAGTGTATATACTAGCCTGGCTCGGCTTGCTACGCTCGCCTCACCACGCGTCATTACAGAGGACCGGGCTTATTTTAGCTGAGGATCATGACTGTACTTGAGTTGCTGTGCTGTCATGATTTACACCAATCATAATACAAACAATTACTTTGCACAAATTTATTTGTAGTGTTTGTGATATTACATTTTTATAAGCAATTTAGGTTGAAGATTTCGGTTGAAAAAAAAAAAAATACAAAATAGAACCCATCAGCACATGCATACGGGAGGGATAGGTGCAGACTGGATCTTTGGGGCGATTGCACCTCACCACCACGTAATTCAAAACACCTCACCACCATGTAATTCAAAACACCTCACCACCACGTAATTCAAAACACCTCACCACCATGTAATTCAAAACACCTCGCCACCACGTCATTCAAAACACCTCACCAACAACATTATTAAAAACACTTCACAACCACGGAAACAAAAGTTCAGGGAGTAGTTCAGTGACAACACAGACGCTGCCCACATATGTAGATATATAGATCTACTTGTACTTGAGTTGACTGTTTTGACATGTTTTGCGCCAATCATAATACAAACTTTTTTTTCACCATACGTAATGTTACATTTTATAAACAATTGAAGTTGAAGATTTAAGTAAAAAATAAAAAAAAGAAGTGTTCAATAAATTTTTACAATTTTTTTTTTTTCAAACATATTCAAAATAATACCCTGAGGACATACCCACGAGAGAGATAGGTGCATACCAGAAGGTTCGGTACGATTTCACAAAGGTTTGAGGGAGTAGTTCACTGACGAGACGAGACAACACACAACACAACACAGACACTGCACAGATATATGTATATATATATATATATATATATATATATATATATATATATATATATATATATATATACAGACTTGGCATTTAATATGGAATATCTTTTTTGTGGGGGTGAACTTACTTTTCAAGATGTCTTAGAACCAAAAGTTCATTGGAATTATGTTGAAATTATTCTAGATTTTGTTAATGTGACCTTTAAAAGAAACAAAAACCACATTTGACATTTCGAAACAAATAAATTGATCCTTGAAAGTGATGTAAACTGATATCGAACTCAATTCATGGACAGTACTGTGTTAAACTTCTGTACGTTTTCCAGAAGTATCTCTTTATTTTGAACATTAGCCAAAACATTTTTTCACAAAAACAAAAGTTAAATTACGACTGGGATTACGGACAGTAAAATTACAGTTCAGTACTTCGTGTAACCCCCACGAGCATTCATGAGAGCACGTACACGTTGAGGCATGCTGTTCACGAGATTTGCCAAGGTTTGGACAGGAATCGCTTGCCATGCAGTGACAATAGCCTGCTGCAATTCACGCACAGAGGTCGGCTGCTGGTCCAAGTGGTCGATTTGACGCGTTAATTCTGCCCACAAGTTCTCCATAGGATCCATATCTGGGGACATGGCAGGCCACTCCATATGCTCTACACCACGGTCAGCAAGAAAGTGTTGGATCATGCGAGCACAATGAGGCCGTGCATTGTCATCTTGGAAGACAAAGTTTCCTCGAAAGGCTGCACGAGCAAATGGAAGCAATGTTTCTTCCAGAATGGCCCTGTACTTGAACTGGTTCAGGTTTCCATTCAGAAAAACCAGGTCAGTTTTGCCCCCTGCATGAAAAGCAGCCCAAATGGTCACCCCACCACCTCCAGCTTGGACTCTTGGCACTATACAATCTTTGTTGTAGGCTTCATGCACTTGTCTGCGCACTCGGATGCGGCCAACTTGACAATAGACCAGAAATCTAGACTCGTCACTGAAGATCACGTGATTCCAGTGTCCTGGCTGCCATTGACGGTGCTCTCTGGCCCACTGCAATCGGCGCTGGCAGTGTTGTCTGGTCAGTCTGGTCAGGCGTGGCTTTCTCAGGGGACGCCTGGCACGATAGCCTGCTTGAACCAGTCGTTGGTTGACTAGCCTTCTGGATACAGGCACATTTGTCAGTTGCTGCCACTCAACCCTAAGCCGATTAGCTGACTTGGTACGGCCATTGCGGACTAACCGGTGCAGCTGGCGATCATCCCTCCTTGTGGTTCTGCGGGGACGTCCTGGCCTCGGTATTTGAGTAGGGACACCCCTCTGAGCATTTCGTTTCAGGATCTTTGACACCTGACCTTGAGTGATGCCATACTGCCGAGCAATAGCACGCTGTTTCATGCCGTAATTTCGTAAAGCCACCACTCTATGACAAACAGCACTGTCGAGTTGACGGACCATCTCCAGAGGAAGCGGCAATAACCTTTGGAGACGTGCAGCAGTTGTTTTCCACTAATACAGAACGCAACAACCCTTGTATACCCGACTGTGAAGCCAATCATCAAATGCACCTGTCTGTACATTTTGCCACGCCACCTGTGATATAATCCTGTTGTTGACTTCTTGCTGCGACAGACAATCAGTGACATGGTTCTTTTAACAAATATATCACCAAAATGTAAAAGAAAAACACCAGATTGATATACTGAGTTAAGAAAGTAAACCCAAGTCAAGAAAAAAAAAATATTCCATATTAAATGCCAAGTCTGTATATATATATATATATATATATATATATATATATATATATATATATATATATATATATATATATATATATATATATATATATATATATATATATATATATATACATATGTGTATGTATATATATATGTGTATGTATATATATGTGTATGTATATATATATGTGTATGTATATATGTATGTATGTATATATATGTATATATATATATATATACGAGGTGTGTTCAAAAAGTATGCGACCTTAATTTGTCGTGCGTAAACAAATGAAGCTAGGGAGGCGTTGATTGGTTCACGTATGTAGGCGATCCTAATGCGCATGCGTGAATTTTTTCCCACCTGCAGAAGCTGTCATTCGACGGCAGACCGCCGATGAGTGAGGAAGTGTAAGTGAGCGCCGTCGGATTTTCGTTTTTGACAAAATGACGGAAAAACTTGAACAACGCTACTGCATCAAATTTTGTGTAAAGCTTGGCGATTCCCAAGTGGAAACGATCCGCAAGATTCAACAGGCCTTCAGGGACGAAGCAATGAGCACCACACAGATAAAGGAGTGGTACAACCGCTTCAAAGATGACCGCACATCAGTGGAGAGTGAAGCACGTTCGGGTAGGCCCTCAACATCCCGAAATGAGATCGTCATTGACCAATTGAGGACCCTGGTGATGCAGGATCGTCGAATCACGATCAGAGAACTTGCAGACGAGGTGGGCGTCAGCATTGGATCCGTTCATTCCATTATGAAGGAGGATTTGGGCTTCAGGAGAATCTCAGCGAAGTTCGTACCAAAGCTGCTAACGATTGAGCAGAAGCAACTCCGTTTGGAGATCGCACAGGACATGCTGGAGACTGTGAACAGCGATCCCAGCTTCCTCAACACAGTGATCACTGGCGATGAGTCCTGGGTTTATGGGTACGACCCAGAAACCAAGTTGCAGTCATCACAATGGAAGTATCCAACATCCCCGAGGCCTAAAAAAGCAAGGCAGGTCCGCAGCAATGTCAAAGTCATGCTGACCGTCTTCTTCGACTCCAGTGGCGTGGTTCATCACGAGTACGCACCACACGGCACAACCATCACCAAGGAGTATTCCCAAGAGGTTCTGCGTCGCCTTCGTGACGCTGTGCGACGCAAACGGCCGGACCTGTGGACAGCGGGTAATTGGCAGCTCCATCACGATAACGCACCCGCCCATTCTTCACATTTGATACAAAGTTTCTTGGCCAAACACAACACACCTGTGCTTCGTCAGGCTCCCTACTCTCCCGACATGGCTCCGTGTGACTTCTGGCTTTTCTCCAAGCTGAAAATGCCCCTGAAAGGGACCAGATTTCAGTCCAGAGAAGACATCATGCGGAATGCGACGGACCAGCTGCGCGCCATCCCAAAAGAGGCGTTCCAGCGCTGCTTCCGACTGGCAGAACCGTTGGGAGAAGTGTGTGGCAGCCCAAGGGGACTACTTTGAAGGAGATTAGTGTAAGTTTGTTGTATCTGGATATGAGTATTTTTTATGAACAAAGGTCTGATACTTTTTGAACACACCTCGTGTATATATATATATATATATATATACGTATATATATATACAGTCATCCCTCGTTTATCGCGGGGGTTACGTTCCAGAACCCCCCGCGATAGGTGAAAAGCTGCGAAGTAGAAACCATATATTAATTTTATTATTTTTATATATTTTAAGCCTTTAAAAACCCTCGCCATACTCTTATAAACCCTTTCTACACTCTTAAACACACTTTTGAGGCCCATCCTTACGTATTAGAAAAATATTTGTACGTGTATATATAGCTGTACAGTATATTTGAAAATACTGTAATAGATACTGGGTAAGTATATCAATAATAGTTTTTACTGTACTGCACAGCAAAGAAGAGCATTACAGCTCTTCTGAAGGCGCCACTTCAGCAGGCGCCTCATCAGGTGGTGCAGTATCTTCGTCGTCATCCGGAACTTCTTTTCGTGCTGAAGACGTAGGCGTGTCTTCTTTCTTTTTTCGGGTGAGGAACATAGTGATGGGCAGTTGCTGGTGCTGCCTTTTCTTCTGGGCGAGGAGGTTTTTATAGACTTCAATGCCTCCGTCGATTACATTTCTGAACTTCAACGAATGAATCATCTGGGGGTCCCATTCTTCAGCCCTTTCCTTAAGTTCTTTTGCCATTCTCACTAGGGTTGCGAGGCATTCCAGTGATAGGCCTTCTTCTTCTTCATCCCCTGAACCCTCCTCTTCCTCTTCCTCTTCTTCTTCCTCACTTGCTGACTTCGTCATCTCCGCCAGGTCTTCGTCCGTTAACGGATCTGAGTGGGTCTCGAGCAGCTCCTCAACGTCATCGGGAGTCATATCGTTGAAGCCATCTCCTCCTAGTAATTTTGCCAGCTTCACTGCCTTATCTACTGCAGAGTGGTGGACTTCGTCAGGAGAGAAACCCTTGAACACGTAATCGTGGACTACTTCTGGCCACAATTTTTTCCAGCAGGCATTCAAAGTTTCTGTCTTCATCTCCTTTATGGCCATCTGAATATTTTGCAGACACGTTGCAATGGTGTACTCACGCCAGTACACCTTCAGCGAGAAGTTTTCGTCCGGGTCCATAGCCTCGACCAGGTGCTGCAGGGTGTTTCGCGTATAAAGTGCCTTAAATGCGCGAATGACGCCTTGACCCATGGGCTGTATCAGCGATGTGGTGTTTGGCGGTAAGAACTCTATTTGTACGCCATCATACGACAGGTCGAGCGCGTGACCTCCTGCATTATCCATGAGCAACAGCATTTTGAACTCGAGTCCTTTTTCTGCGAGATAAAGCTTGACCTCGGGAATGAAGCACTGGTGGAACCAATCCGATGTGAGGAGTTTCGTAATCCAGGACTTCTGGTTGTGCATCCAAAACACTGGCAGCAGGTTCTTATTTTTGTTTTTGAGGACCCTTGGGTTTTTGGACTTATAAATAAGACCAGGCTTTATCATAAAGCCCGCAGCATTCCCACACATTACTAAAGTCACCCGATCTTTGTGGGCCTTAAATCCAGGGGCTCTGGCTTCCTCGATCATGATGAAAGTGCGAGACGGCATCCGTTTCCAAAATAAGGCTGTCTCATCCATATTAAAAACTTGTTAAGGCTTATAACCCCCTTCCTCGATGATCGTCCTGAACGTCTCATTCACGTACCCCTCGGCGGCGGCTTTATCAGCAGAAGCAGCTTCTCCATGCAGGACCACGCTCTTTAGCTTAAATCGTTTTTGAAATTTTTCAAACCAACCCTTGCTGGCATCGAATTTGGTTGGTTTGGTGGGAGATGCGGTCGATGGTTCGGATTCGGGGTCGTCGTCGCCAGCGCCTTCAGCAAACTTGGCGTAAAGCTGCCTGGCCTTCTCACGGATAACGTTGGTATCCAGTGGGATATTCTTCCTGCAGTCACTGATCCAAAGGGCCAATGCAGACTCCATCCTTACAATGGCCTTATTGCGTGAAGTTACCACCCTTTTCGCTGTCTGGTTAAAGGACACTGCTGCCGTCGCCCTTATATTATTTTCGTCCTTCTTAATGTACCGAACCGTAGATTCATTGAGCCCGTAATGGCGGCCTACAGCCGCAAAGCTTCTCCCTTCCTTTAACATGTCGAGGAGTTTCACCTTCTCTACGATATTAAGCATCTTCCTCTGGCGCTTAGGTTCAGTGCCAGAACCCTTAGAAGACGCAGAACGTTTACCCGTCATCGTAGGGCTTGAAACAACTTCACAATTTTACACAAAATGACAAAAAACACAACACCGCAGGATACTGAACAGCGTGCTCTGATTGGTCGCGTCTCATCCATCTGCCAATAGTGTGCTGCGTACGAAATCATCTGGGCAAACGAGCGCAAGCAACCCAAGCTTGGTTTTCCATACGTGCGATTCTTTGTCGACTCATTTATAATGCGTATTTTATTTCGATTTACTGTAATATTCTTTTAATATAGGTTTTAATTAATGTGTCATATTTTTATTTATATTATTATTAATTTTTTAGGCTAGAAAATGCTTATTTTACCGCAAAAATAATTAAAATCTAAAAAAATAAAAATACCTATAGGCCGCAGAATCCCGCGATATAATGAAAAATCCGATATATAATTTTACATATACTAGCAAGAAAAACCCGCGATGTACCGAAGCCGCGAAAAGTGAAGCGCGATATAGCGAGGGATTACTGTATATATATATATATATATATATATATATATATATATATATATATATATATATATATAATTATATATATATATATAATATATATATTGTTGCGGATCCGGGGGGTCGGCGCTCCCCTTACCAAGGGGTGGGGGGGGGGGGGGGTTAATCCCCTTGTCTTTTACACTAGCCGATCCTCCGTTCCTGGAAATTATGACGCTCCTTTGCGGGGTTGAGATTGGCCAGGGTGATTGGTCAAGATGGACTCCCAAATACTTGCTTACCAATCTCTCCGCAAAGCAGGGAGATAATTTCCGCTCGAACCACGGACAGATGGAAATTGCCGAGCGGTTTAGCAATCCGCGATTCGAGCCGTTAGCAAGAAAACTAACCCGATTCTGAGCGGTTCTAATCGTGCCACAGGTACGCAATGGGGAAATCACGAAAGCGATCGGATGGAGAGGAAACCAAAGTAAAGGAAGAACAAATATGGTTTATTACTACACTGTACAATAAAAGAGGAAATGAAAGAAGGGCATGTACAATAAGAAGAGCAAAAGGACACAGGGCAAGCTTACACACTCTTAATTATCACGCCCAGGACAATACAGACAGACTTGCACGAAAGGGGAATAGCAGGAAGGAGGAGAACGTCCAGGCAGATGGCAGGGGAGGAAGGACTGGGCAGATGATTCAGGCGTTGAGGTCCCGCTCCAGGTTCACGCTCCACTCCGGTCCACGTATTCCACTCTGGTTCACGCTCCACTCCGGTCCACGCTTTGGTTCTGCGGCGAAACCCGGCAGGCAGCGTGGTTAGTATTATCGCGGTAGCGGACCGACTCTCTCACCGTCTCTCCCTCTCTCTCTCCTCTGCTCTGTTCGACCTCACCGTCTCTCTCTCTTGGTGTTCGACCTCTGAAGTACTCCCACGCGAACGCTTTTATTATGCGCTCGCGTATCAAGCCGCATTCCTTTTAGGTCCGCCTACCGGTGAACACGCCTCGGCCCTGATTGGTCGCGGGGGTTCACCGGCTCCTCCCTTTGTGATACGTTGATGGGGCCACGCCTCGCTCCGACAATTCCCCCTTTTTCTCCAGCTTGACCGCGTGGTTAGTGGCATTTGGAGCCATCGCTGCGGGTGGCAGAGACACGCAATACACTTTGGAGGGAGACTAAGCCGCAAAATGAATATGATTGAAAAGGGGCCTAGGTTATTTGATTAATGCAACGCAGAGTCAAACTAGTGGAAACAGAGCCTTACCTGAAACACATACTAATGAAATAACTGAAGAAGGTCCTATGGTGTCCTACGTGTTGCAATATGGCCTAACTAGGGTGCTACCTTTGACCTTTACCAAATGGGGATATTTACAGGGAATTATTTACAAGGCTTATTTTTTTGCAAAGTGAAGGTTCTAAAAACCGTAACACTGCACCCTTCTCTCCTCCAGGCACCGCCGAGCCGACAAAACTTTAACTTAGTGTGACACTCAGGTGTAGTAACCCTCTACTTTTAACCTCACCCTGAGTGCGACATGTTTAAAACTAGATATGTCCCGCCTGCTGCGTTGCATTCTACCTAACTGACTCACACCCACAGAATAACCAAATTGCGGAATTAATTTTCGAACTAAACATTTACGGTGGGGAGCATTATTTACAAAGAACACTGTTTTGATTATTTACAAAACTACACCCAGGACCTGTCTTTTGGGAGACAAAAGCAGATGGTTTTGATAAGAGGAAAATCATTGCCATGCACTGCACTGATACACCATACCACAAGCACCAATTAACAAAATGCACCAATAAGCACCAAGACACAAAAAATGCACCAAACACATTTGAAAACAATAAATGACTGGTGTCCGATGTCTTCTCTTCTCTGCTGGGCCGATATTTCTGGTTGCCTTCTAGCTTGCTGCCTATTTAGCAAATAAAAAAGGGCACAAACCGCGTCCACTTTTTAAAATTACGGCCAGCAGGGGCCAATTCAGGTGGTCCACCTGCATGGCTTCGGTGCCACCTCAACACAGTGGTCTGCAAGCAGATGCCGCTGGCCACAATGGCCGGTCCCCAGCAGAGGTGCCAGGCCCCAAAACGTGGGGTCCATATGGTGGTACTAGGCCACACAACGTGTGGTCCATAAGGTGGTGTACCTGTGCAGGCCGGAGGCAGCGGAGGTGCGGGCACACAACTACTGACACCTGCGCACTCCCCCCGGGCCCAAAAGAAACAAATCCGTGAGTGGGGGAAGGAGGACAAGCAAAGCAGCGGGGCAAGATCGCAAGGGTACACATCAATACAAGGCAATGCAGAGTGAGGTGCGCTGGAGAGCGAGTGGAGAAAGCTCGTCCCTAGCGTCCGTTCCCCCCCCCCCCCCCCCCCGTCACCTAATCTACCCTTGCCCCTACCCCGTATTTGCACAATTTACAAATCCGTCGCTACGTCCTGTCTTCCCCATATCTCCCCTAATTCCAAATTAGTCATCAATCCCTCTAAACCAAATTTGCCACCAATCCCAATTCCTCATCAATCCCTCCGAAGGAGGAAGAGATGGAACATAAACAATGTCTCACCTACGTCGAGATGCGTCTTACATTCCCAAACATTTGCAAACCATGGTGTGGAGTACTGTCACCTCAGGTGAGTGGATGCGGATGGTGCGAAGAGATTTTCTCCTATCTACCTTCTAAATGACATTAACACACTTTACACTACCCAGGGTCTTTCCCTGCCAAACCATTGGCCATCTTTACTCTATGTGGTTCTAAGAACCGAACTCCCATTGAACATACTGTGGTGCTCACCAATTTGGGGTCTCAATCCCCCGATTCTACTCCCTGTGCCCTCACACAATTTCAGGGCTGGGTCGTGTGGCTCTCCCAGCAGGTCCGCTCACCTGCACACCTCCGCCACTGTAGTTGCCTCCCGAGCTTACCTGCTCCTCACCCTAACCTACCTGTGGAAGGCCCTCTGGCTCCCTTACCCCACTTGGTGCCCTCTCTGGCACTGGGCTACCCGGGTCCGTCCTCCGGATCCTCGGGCCCCATTGAACTCTAACTCTACCTGGCTCCCAGAGCCTACCTGCGGCCTCACCTGGCCGACAGACTAACAGTGGCGGAGTGCCCATTTAACCATACGTACTAACAGGCCACACGCCCAGCCAATTTCACTCCACTAATGCACCCAACACAACACTTCCGTGCAACTACTCGCACCACAGATGCCAATATCCAACCACAATTTACCTACTCCCCCTACCTACTCTTAAACTACCCTCCCCGGGTATTCGTGAAGGGGGTCCATCCTTCCCCCACTCACTCTTTCGCACCATCCACTCTACACTACTCATTCCACACTCCACTCACTCCACACCATTGATTCCACACACCTCTTTTCTGGCACACCTTTTGTGCTCACACACCTCAACCACAATTCCACTTGTTTCAACACAATTTCTCGCACACACAGCATCATCTAGCTGACTACTTGGTTTCCTTCTAACTTAGTGCTCCCCGTCATCCCTTATACTATTGCACATCCCTCGTCGTTGTCAACCATCTATTCTATGGCCCCTCTACAGGTATAATGTCGCTACTTAAATCTTGTCCCTATGGTCATCTTTCTAGATCCCTAATCATTAATCTAACCCTCCCGGGCTAGTTTGTACAGCCAATCCCCATAAAACTACTGCTCCTCTGCCCCCAAAAGGATGTGAGGGATGGTACATTTACCATCCCTCTACACCGTATACCATTTGCCATAAATTTCCCTATCACTATCCAGTCCACTGTACTATGAGCTTCGGTGCGTCAATGCATTTTCACAGCTCGTCTTCGAAAAGCCGGCGATGTGTGCGGATGGTCAGTCTCCTGTGGTTGGGTCCATCCGGCATCGATTCAGGGGAGGAGGTTTTGTCGGGCCAAGGCTCCAAGCACCATCCCGGTGCAAGACCTTGCGCTCCCAAGCGCGATGGCCCAGCCTTGCCTGGCCAGAGCGCCGCCACCACAAGCGGGCGCTGCTCCGACCCCTCCGACCTCGCCTCGAACCGGGCCGCCCGCTTTGCCTGGCAAAGCGCGGAATCGACTGTGCAGGGCGGAGCCCGGCCCGAATCGTGCACAGCGCTCCGAGCAGGAGCGAAGCGGCACCAATCCCGGCCGGCCCCCGCAGCACACAAAGCCCGTCACGGACCGAGAGCTCGCGTTGGCTATACGTCGGCCTAACCGCTGCCCCGGTCAACGTCGATGCTCAATTCTCACACCACGCGTTCCTTTTCCTACTCACACATCCAGGTGTCTCCATACACTCCGCACATTTCGTCACCGCACTATCTCTCCGTGCACACCACCCAGGCACACTCATTCCGCTCATAGACTTCGTTACACACCTGACCACCGCACACCACCTTGCACACCTTGGCGCACACTCGTCGTTCGCACACTTCATTACCCACTCCTCTGTTACACACCTCGCCTTCGACGCACACTTTTTACTCACGCGCGCCATTTTCTCTCACACAGCACACCACGGACCTCCCACAAACGCCTGCGGTACACTGGGATCCCATGCGCGCGAAAATTCTTTTTGTGCTGAACACCTTCCCGCAAAACCTCTTAGCACCATATACAGACCGACTCACCTTCGGGATTCTTCTTCTTCCTCTTCGCTCCTCCTCCGCCACCTGCAAACTCTTTATCTGGTAAGCAAGTACGTCATCACGATTTGAGCACAGACCTTGCACCAATTCCATCACTTCCTCCTTTAGCTCCTTCTTAGTTTCCTTCCGTCTCTTCTTAATTTCACTCACCCCCTCTTCCACTTCCTCTAACTTCTGCTTCACCTCTTCTGTCTCCTGGTGTGCCCCTACAATTTCTTCTTCTAAGGCCACATTCGTCGTCTCTATGTGCTTCCTGACTTCTCGTTCTCTTGTCCCCAACGTCTCTACCACCTCATCCAACCTCTTTGTCAACCCCTCGTGTACCATCTGACATTCCTTCTTTGTCGCCATCAGTTCCTTCTTTATCTCCCTTTGTGCTGCTTTCAGCCCCCCTATCACGTCCGTGTTCCTACTTACTTGGTCCCCTAACTCCTTTTGTCCCACTGTCAGCTGCTCTACCCCCCGCGTCAAATCCTCTATGCCCCCTTGTAACCTGGCCGTACTCTTTCTCACCTCTTTCTCCATGCACTCCTCACCCCGCTTTACCTCATCGCGTACCCCCGCGACCTCTGCTCACACCTCGCCTTATATCCTCCCCCATCTCTCCTATTTCCTTGGTAGATGCCGCCCTCATCTGTTCTAGCTCCCCCTTGTGGGTGTCCAATTTGTTTTCTAGCCCAATTTTTACCTCCTCTATCTGCTCCCCCATTCGTTTGATTTCCCGGGTGGATTGATCCCCTATCTCCCTCAATTTGCCTTCCATCTTGTTTTCTAACCCCGTTAACCCATTCTTCACCCCTTCCATTTGGTTCTCCTGGGTGGCCATTCTATTTTCCAATCCTGTTAACCCGTCCTTCATCTATCTATAATTCCACTAATCTCTGTGTGTGTGTTTGTATGTTTGTATGTTTGTTTGTGACAGCTGTTTCTCGACAACCACGGGTCCGATATACTTTAAACTTGCCAGGTATATTGCTGGGGACCCGAGGATGTGCCTTTTCAAGGTTTCATATTAATCGGACAAGTAGTTACCGAGCTATGGCGATTTAGCCGTTCGCTTTGGCGTTGCGAATGGACCAAACCATTTCATGTAAATAGAGGGGGGGGGGGGGGGGTTCTGTGGTCGTTGCGAATGGACCAAACCATTTCATGTAAATAGAGGGGGGGGGGGGGATTGTCACTGTACTCGCAAGCCGTTCGCCGTTCGCTTTGGCGTTGCGAATGGACCAAAACATTTCATGGACCAAACCATTTCATGTAAATAGAGGGGGGGGGGGGATTGTCACCGTACTCGCACCCACGTACCCACGTACCCACGTACGGGCATTGCACCCACGTACGGGCATGCCCTAGTTTCCCCAATTTGGCTACCCACGTCCTACAATTGGCCCCCTAATTTGCCCTCTAATCCTACCAATTTATTTTCTAATCCCCCAATTTGATTCTCGAGGCCCCCAATTTGATTGCCCAATTGCTCCCCCATTCTATTTTCCATTCCCTCACTGTTAGCCTTCATTTCTCCCATCTCTTTCCTCAATCCCCCAATTTTGCTTCCCAAATCACTTTTTAATCCCTCAATTTGGTTTCCCAACCCCATTTGTACGACCGCCTGTAGCTGCGCCATGAGGGCTTGCATATCTATCCCTCCCGCTTGCGCAGCGGGCGCGGCCCTCGTCGCCATGTGCGAGGCGCCGCCATTTTGTGCGCCTGCAACCCCCACTGTTACACCCTCTTCAACCTCCTCTTCCATTACTCCCACTGCCTCCCTGGGGTCCTGGGTTGACGCTAACTCCTCCTCTACCTCCTCATTTTCCCCCACCGGCATCCGATCGCCTTGACTATCCATGGCACGATTTTAATTTGGGTGTTAATAATAATTTCGGCCGCTCGTAATTTCGACCAAAATTTTTTTAGATATAAAAAATTTGGTTCGGGCTTCAAATCCCACTCGCAGAAACCAATTGTTGCGGATCCGGGGGGTCGGCGCTCCCCTTACCAAGAGGGGGGGGGGTTAATCCCCATGTATTTTACACTGGCCGATCCTCCGTTCCTGGAAATTATGACGCTCCTTTGCGGGGTTGAGATTGGCCAGGGTGATTGGTCAAGATGGACTCCCAAATACCTGCTTACCAATCTCTCCGCAAAGCAGGGAGATAATTTCCGCTCAAACCACGGACAGATGGAAATTGCCGAGCGGTTTAGCAATCCGCGATTCGAGCCGTTAGCAATAAAACTAACCCGATTCTGAGCTTCTAATCGTGCCACAGGTACTCAATGGGGAAATCACGAAAGCGATCGGATGGAGAGGAAACCAAAGTAAAGGAAGAACAAATATGGTTTATTACTACACTGTACAATAAAAGAGGAAACGAAAGAAGGGCATGTACAATAAGAAGAGCAAAAGGACACAGGGCAAGCTTACACACTCTTAATTATCATGCCCAGGACAATACAGACAGACTTACACGAAAGGGGAATAGCAGGAATGAGGAGAAGGTCCAGGCAGATGGCAGGGGAGGAATGTCCGGGCAGATGATTCAGGCGTTGAGGTCCCGCTCCAGGTTCATGCTCCACTCCGGTCCACGTATTCCACTCTGGTTCACGCTCCACTCCGATCCACGCTTTGGTTCCGCAGCGAAACCCGGCAGGCAGCGCGGTTAGTATTGTCGCGGTAGCGGACCGACTCTCTCACCGTCTCTCCCTCTCTCTCTCCTCTGCTCTGTTCGACCTCACCGTCTCTCTCTCTTGGTGTTCGACCTCTGAAGTAGTCCCACGCGAACGCTTTTATTACGCGCTCGCATATCAAGCCGCATGCCTTTTAGGTCCGCCTCCCGGTGAACACGACTCGGCCCTGATTGGTCGCGAGGGTTCACCGGCTCCTCCCTTCGTGATACGTTGATGGGGCCACGCCTCGCTCCGACAACTCCTCCCCCTTTTTCTCAAGCTTGACCGCGTGGTTAATGGCGTTTGGAGCCAGCGCTGCGGCTGGCAGAGACGTGCAATACACTTTGGAGGGAGACTACGCCGCAAAATGAATATGATTGAAAAGGGGCCTAGGTTATTTGATTAATGCAACGCAGAGTCAAACTATTGGAAACAGAGCCTTACCTGAAACACATACTAATGAAATAACTGAAGAAGGTCCTATGGTGTCCTACGTGTTGCAATATGGCCTAACTAGGGTGCGACCGTTGACCTTTATCAAATGGGGATATTTACAGGGAATTATTTACAAGGCTTATTATTTTACAAAGTGAAGGTTCTAAAAACCGTAACAATATATATATGTATGTATGTACATATATATGTATATATATGTATATATATATATATATATATATATATATATATATATGTCTATATGTATGTATATATATATATATATATATATATATATATGTCTATATGTATGTATATATATATATATATATATATATATATATATATATATATATATATATATATACATACACATATATATATTGTTGTGGATATGAGGATTGTATTTTTTTTATTGTGTGTTTTATTAATATTGCTTGATTCTGGACCCTCCTGCCTCCAGTGTTGTGTAAAGGTCAAAGGGCGTCCCATAATTAGTCCATAAAGCATACACGTCAGCCAATCATAGATTTCCCCCTGGTTGATAGTTATATCTTTATTATGTGTATGAGGGTAAGGCCTTGTCTCCCATTAAGATGACACTCCATTGCACCAAGTGAAATAGAGTAGATTCCTTTCACTTTCCCCTTTCATCATTGCCAAGCCTCGATTGCCAATTACATCCCCTCCAAAACCACCATTGAACATGTGCTCGGGTCGGGGAAGACGGGCGTGCCCGCCCGTCGTCATCAAGGGCGGAGCCAGAGGGTCGCGCGACCAACCAGGGCCGAGGTGAGCACACCGATGGGCGTGTCCTGAAGGCCGGCGGCTTGATCGCCGGAGGCGCTATAAAAAGCACGCACGCAAAAGTTCATCGAGAGAGATCATCCAGAGAGAAGAGATCATCCAGCAGCGATTCTTGTCCAAAAGAGATCATCCAGAGAGATCATCCAGGAGATCATCCAGGGAAGCACAAAGCCTGCTATTCGTCGCCTTGCTCGCCAAAGTTGGACCAAGCAAGAGAGTTGGGCAAGAAGCAAGCACGTGGTTCAGTTGTGTGGTTGGACCAGACGAGTCCTGGCAGAGCACGCGACGTCCAAACAGCGGCAGCTTCAGCAGCAACAGCAGCAGCCACAGCAGCAACACAGAAACTTGGGGCCTTGACGGCAGTTTTGAGCGGGGCCGCGAAGGAACGGCGGCTGCCAAATGCGCCGATCGTGCTGCAGTACCCTTGGACCTTCCTCTCCCTCCCTCCAGCCACCCACCTCCTGCCTTTCCATCCTTCTTGTGTACGTGAGTTTTTGTTTGTTCTGTCCTTGGGTTAATTAAGTTTGTATAAGCTAGCGTTGCACTGTGTCTAATATCTTCTGTAAATTATTTTCTTATCTTTCCTTCTTCCTTGGTTACTTTGAGCGTGTATATAGTAGGAATAAATTTAGTAGTATTTCTAACCTTTTTTTTCGTCTTCTTCTTCTTCTTCACATCCGTGTCGCTTTTGTCTTTTCCATATTGAATATCTGTGGCGCGATCCGGCCAACGTTCGGGAATCGGGTTAGTCGGGGTAACTGTTAGGGCCGCGGGGCCTCCGCTCGGCAAAACAACATCTTATCCGCGGTCCGTAACAATATATATATATATATATATATATATATATTGTTGCGGAGATGAGGACTGTATATTTTTTGATTGTGTGCTGTACTATTATTATTATTGTTTATTCTGCGCCCCCCTACCTCCGGAGCTGTGTAAAGGTGAAAGGGCATCCCATAATTAGTCCACAAGCATACACATCAGCCAAATAATAGAATACCCCTGTTGATAGTTATCTCTTATTCTGTGTTTTAGGGTAAGGCTGTGTCTCCCATTAATGGAAGTACTCCATTGCACCAGTGAAAGAGAATAGATCCCCTTTCCTTCCCATCACCAAAATCTCCATTCCCTTTTACATCCCCTTCCGTCATTGCCGGGCCTCGATTGCCAAATTACCTCCCCTCCAATAACCGCCATTGACCACATGTGCTCGAATCGGAGAAGAAAGGCGTGCCCGCCCGTCGTCATCAAGGGCGGAGCCAGAGGGTCGCGCGACCAACCAGGGCCGAGGTGAGCACCCCGATGGGCGTGTCCAAAAGGCCGGCGGCTTAATCGCCGGAGGCGCTATAAAAGGCGCACGCAAGAAGCAAGTGAGTTGGTCGCCGAGAGAGTCGTGAGGAGTCAGTCAGTGGAGTCGGTGGTCAGTTGGTTGCGTTGGTTGCGGTGAGGAGTCGGTGGTGGTGGTCAGTTGGTTGCGTTGGTTGCGGTGAGGAGTCGGTGGTAAAGAGTGAGTGGACCAAGAACGAGTTGAGGGTTTGGACCAGACGAGTCGGACAAGGCCTGGCAAAGCACGCGACGTACACAGCAGCCACAACAGCAGCTTCGGGGCCTGAACGGCGGTTTGGAGCAGGGCCGTAAAGGAACGGCGGCTGCTAAATGCGCCGGTTGAGCTGCAGGACCCCCTTGGACACACCTCCTTCCAGCCATCCACCTCCTGCCTTTCCATCCTTCTTGTGTACGTGAGTTTGTTCTGTTTGTTCTGTCCTGGGTTAATTAAGTCTGTATAAGCTAGTATTTTCCCTGTGTCACCTGCGTCTTACGTGCTTGTAAATAAACGTGACTGCTTTCTTTTTGCTTATGTGTGTAAATAGTAGGAATAAATTTAGTGGTATTTCCAACCTTTTTGTCTTCTTCTTCTTCTCCTTCACATCCGTGTCGCCTTTGTCTTTTCCCTATTGACTAGCTGCGGTGCGATCCGGCCAACGTTTGGGTGGAATCGGGTGAGTCGGGGATCCTGTTAGGTCGCGGTAATACACCACCGCTCGGTCATCATAACATCTAAACCGCGATCTGTAACGATATATATTGTTGCGGAGATGAGGACTGTATATTTTTTGATTGTGTGCTGTACTATTATTATTATTGGTTTATTCTGCGCCCCCCTACCTCCGGAGCTGTGTAAAGGTGAAAGGGCATCCCATAATTAGTCCACAAGCATACACATCAGCCAAATAATAGAATACCCCTGTTGATAGTTATCTCTTATTCTGTGTTTTAGGGTAAGGCTGTGTCTC
>NC_136266.1:120240513-120250513 GCF_964187855.1 Myxine glutinosa | reverse complement strand
GTCCCAAACGTGCTCGAGGGGGTTCAGGTTCAGGACAGGATTAGGGGGTGCTTAACTTAATTCTTTGTGTAGGGGTGCTTAACTTAATTCTTTGTGTATATATCTGTGCAGCATCTGTCCTGTGTTGTGTTGTCCTGTGTTGTCACTGATCTACTTTCTCAAACTTTTGTGAAATCGTACCAAACTTCTGGAATGCACATATCTCTCCCATCGGTATGTCCTAAGGGTATTTTATTTGAAAAATTTTCCATTTTTTTTTTTTGGGGATTTTTTTTTTTTCCAACTTCAATTGTTTATAAAATGTGATATCACGTATATTACAAATACATTAGTGCAAAATAATTGTTTGAATAAATGATTGGTTTAAACCATGACAAAACGGCAACTCGGGTACAGTCATTTATCTATATATCTACACATCTGGGCAGTGTCTGTGTTGTCACTTAACGACTCCCTCAAACTTTTGTTTCCGTGGTTGTGAAGTGTTTTTAATAACATTGTGGTGGTTTTGAATCACGTGGTGGTGAGGTATTTTGAATTATGTGGTAGTGAGGTGTTTTTAAATGACGTGGTGGTGAGGTGTTTTTAATTTCGTGGCTGTGAGGTGTTTTTATTACGTGTTTTATGGCTGTGAGGTGTTTTTATTACGTGTTTTATGGCTGTGAGGTGATTTTAATTTTGTGGTGGTGAGGTGTTTTTATTCCGTGTTTTATGGCTGTGAGGTGTTTTTATTACGTGTTTTATGGCTGTGAGGTGTTTTTATTACGTGTTTTATGGCTGTGAGGTGTTTTTATTATGTGTTTTATGGCTGTGAGGTGTTTTTAATTTCGTTGTGGTGAGGTGTTTTTATTACGTGTTTTATGGCTGTGGTGTTTTTATTACGTGCTTGATGGCTGTGAGGTGTTTTCAATTTCGTGGTGGTGAGGTGTTTTTAATTTCGTGGTGGTGAGGTGTTTTTATTATGTGTTTTATGGTGGTGAGGTGTTTTGAATTACTTGGTGGTGAGGTATTTTGAATTACGTGGTGGTGAGGTGTTTTGAATTACGTGGTGGTGCGGTGTTTTGAATTACTTGGTGGTGAGGTGTTTTGAATTACGTGGTGGTGAGGTGTAATCGTCCCAAACTTCCAGTCTGCACCTACCCCTCCCCTATGTATGTGCTGAGGGGTTCTTTCTTGAAAAAAAAACATTCAACCTAAATCTTCAACCTAAATTGCCTATAAAAATGTAATATCACAAACACAACAAATACATTTGTGCCAAGTAATTGTTTGTATTATGATTGGTGAAAATCATGTCAACACAGCAACTCAGGTACAGTCATTAGCCTCAGCTAAAATAAGCTCGCTCCTCGGTATCGACGCTTGGTGAGGTAAGCGCAGCGAGCCGAGCCAAGCTAGTATATATATATATGTGTATATATATATATATATATATGCTGAAACGCAAAATAAACTTACCACTTGTTTGAAATGTAATAAAATTGTAACAGTTCAAAATAAAACAAACCAACAATTGCTAATTGAAACATTGGCATTTTATTGATGACATGTCAAGTTTTTGACCAAGATTCACCATCTCATCAGTTTGTTCTACAGTACAGAACAGCAATGGCGTGTCAATAGCGTGTGTGGCCACCATCGTTTTGGATACAGGCAGTGCATCGTCGGCGTATACTGCCTACCAGTCTTTGGATGGATTGCTGCTGGATTCTGTCCCACTCAGTCCTCAATGTCTGAAGCAGCTCTGCCCGTGTCCTGGCCTTGCCAACTACGCGTCTCCCAAGCTCATCCCACAGGTGCTCTATGGGATTCAGGTCAGGGGAGAGCGCAGGCCACTGCATGGTGTTGATGTTCTCGTCTTGGAGAAATGCAGTGGTAAAGCGAGCAGCATGGGGACGAGCGTTGTCATGCTGAAAGGTTCTCAGTTCTGGGTGGTCTTGCAGGAATGGCAGCAGATGAGGTCGCAGGATGTTATCCACATACCGCTGGGCGTTAAGATTCCCATCCACAACCACCAGTGGCGTCCTGTACCGGCCTGATATGGCGGCCCACACCATCACACTTGGGCCACCCCACCTGTTGGCTTGACGCACGCAACAATCGGCATATCGCTCGCCAGTTCTTCTCCAGACACGCTCACGCCCATCAGGACTGTCCACACAGAACCTTGACGCATCGCTGAAAGCGACCTCGTTCCACTGCATCAAGGTCCACCGCTGATGCTGCTGGCACCATCTCTGTCGGTTGCGGCGATGGGCAGCCGTCATCACGGGGCCTCTGTATGGTCTTCTGGCAGTCAGACCATAGTCATGCAGTCGTCTTCGTGCAGTATCATTGGAGATCCGTGGGTTTGCACGCCCCGGAGTTTCTGCTGCAGTGCGGGATGCTGGACGGAATCGATCCTGCAGGTGACTTCGGACCATCTGCCTGTCCTGCCTTGCAGTGGTGACTCTTGGCCTCCCTGATCGAGGTCTGTCATCTGCAGAGTTGTGGAGGGTGTCTCTGTCCACCAGGGCCGATATTGTCTGGTGTGAACAGCCAAGGCGACGTGCCACCTCACGGTAGCTCAGTCCGCCTTGCAGCATGCCCAGGGCACGCTGCTGTTGATCCCTTGACTATCGTGGCATGTTGATTGAAATGCCCATTTTGCACTGGCCTTTTTAAAGCCAATATCAAGACATCACGTGCAGCTCATTCAAATCATCCCGTACCCCTTGGCTAATCACTGACAGTCAAAACGGCTGTTCAACTGCTGTGCTATGAAGTGACCATTGAAGGTTCAAGTGACCATCCGTGACCGTTTTGTCTGACAGTGAGGACACTATTGTCCACAAATAAGTTCACACATTTACTACACGCAGTGTTATTGTTGATATGTAAAGGTTTCAAAGGTGGTAAGTTTCTTTTGCGTTTCAGTATCAAAATTGCTGCTGTTACCCCCATTCTAAAAAAACCTGGTCCAAACCCTGACACCCTAAACAACTTCAGACCCATCTCCAACCTACCCTTTCTGTCAAAGGTTTTGGAATGCGCTGTAGCCACTCAACTCAAACATCATCTCTCTGCCAATAACCTGTATGAAACATTCCAATCCGGATTCCGCTCCAACCACAGTACTGAAACTGCTCTCCTCAAAATCACCAACGACCTTCTCCTCTCCTCTGACGCTGGCAACTTCAACATTCTCGTCCTCCTCGACCTCAGCGCTGCCTTTGACACGATCGATCACACCATCCTCCTCACCCGACTTGAATCCACCTTTAACGTTACCGGCATTGCCCTCTCTTGGATTAAATCATACCTCTCTGACAGACGCCAGTTCATCTCCATCAATAACTGCAAATCCCCCACTGCTCCCCTCCCCCAAGGTGTCCCCCAATGTTCAGTTCTTGGCCCCCTCCTCTTCATCCTTTACCTGTCCCCCCTCGGTCACTTAATCCGCCATCATGGTCTCCAATTCCACTGCTTCGCCGATGACATCCAGCTTTTCATCTCCACCAAGTCCGTCTCCACCGACACCCACTCTATCCTGACAAACTGCATCACTGAAATAAAATCCTGGCTTCAAATCAACTTCCTCAAGCTTAACTGTGATAAATCTGAAATAATCATCATTGGCCCAAAAACGCTCACAAAATCAACCCATAACTTTGCCCTCAACATCGACGGTATCCCAGTATCCACCTCCCCTCACATCCGGAATCTTGGCGTCATCTTTGACCAAACCCTTTCCTTCGACAAATACACTAAACAGATCACAAAGTCAGCCTTCTTTCACCTGAAAAACATTGCCCGTCTCCGCTCATCCCTCTCCTCCACGGCTGCAGAAACCCTCATCCACGCCTTCATCACCTCCCGTCTGGACTACTGCAATTGCCTCCTCTATGGTTCACCCTCAACAATCACCAATAAACTCCAATACATTCAGAACTCCGCTGCCCGTCTACTCACCCATTCCCGGACCCGTGACCACATCACCCCCGTCCTTTACAAGCTTCACTGGCTCCCCATCCCCCAGAGAATCCAGTACAAAATCCTCCTCTTGACCTACAAAGCCCTCCATAACCTAGCCCCATCCTACCTGGCTGACCTCCTCTCCAGACACACTCCCACCCGCAACCTCCGCTCTGCTGGTACCAACCTCCTGACCTCCCCCCCCCCCCCCCATCCGGACCAAATTCAGATCCTGGGGGGACAGGGCCTTCTCCATCGCTGCTCCCACCCTCTGGAACTCTCACTACCTCACACCATCAGAGACTCCTCCTCACTCACCACATTCAAAACATCTCTAAAGACCCACCTGTTCAACACTGCATTCAACATTCAACCCACAGCATTTAACCCCTGACTATCACTTCTCCTTCTCCCTCCTTTTGTTTTAAATATTTCCCTATTGATTCTTGTCTTTTTGCAATTGTTGTTTTCATGTGTTGTTATGCATTATGTTTTGCACTCTGTCAAAGCGCCTTTGGGCTTCTTGAAAAGCGCTATACAAAATAAATGAATTATTATTATTATTATTATTATATATGTATATATATGTATATATATGTATATATATATATATGTATATATATATATATATATATGTATATATATGTATATATATGTAAATATATATATATATATATATGTAAACCTTGACGCTTGTAAACATACAGACCACCCATATATATATATATATATATGTAAATATATATATATATGTAAATATATATATATATGTAAATATATATATATATATGTAAATATATATATATATATATGTAAATATATGTAAATATATATATATATATATGTAAATATATATATATATATGTAAATATATATATCTATCTATAATTCCAGTAATCTCTGTGTGTATGTATGTATGTATGTATGTATGTATGTATGTATGTATGTCTGTGACCGCTGTTTCTCGACAACCACGGGTCCGATATACTTTAAACTTGCCAGGTATATTGCTGGGGACCCGAGGATGTGCCTTTTCAAGGTTTCATATTAATCGGACAAGTAGTTACCGAGCTATGTCCAAAAAACGATTCAACCAATCAGAGAGCAGCGAGCTATCACGTGTGCCGAACGTGGCGAACAGACTCTGCCTCGGACGGCACATTTGAGAGTGTATTCATTTATTTCACGTTGGAAAACTATGTTGCCGTTAAACTATGTTTTAAAACTAAATAAAACTAATTTGCGATTCATCGTAACTGCGATTTGCGACCTTCCGGACAGTGAAGACTTCACTTCCGGCAGCCAATCACAGAACGCGTTGTTGCGAGCCGAGCCGAGCGCGTGCGCCATTACGGTTCGTAATTCGATTTCTTCCGGAGAAAATAATAATTTCTCGATTTCTTATGCGCATTATTTCTCCCAGAGCGAAGGGCGGAAGCGAAGAGCGTTGTTTTTTTTGTTTACGGGCATACGGGCGGGGTAGAGCGTACGGGTAGCGTTTTTTTTTTTTTTTGGCAAGGAACGGGCACCCACGTACGGGCATGCCCTAGTATATGTAAATATATATATATATGTAAATATATATATATATATGTAAATATATATATATATATATTATGTAAATATATATATATATATGTAAATATATATATATATACACAAAGAATTAAGTTAAGCACCCCCCCCCGTTTTTTTACAACCTCGCACATTACAAGTTTGTTGTCGTCAAAACAGTGTAATATACCCATGATATTGCTATATTTTCTGGAGAAGTGATATTATGGTCACATAAAAACATAACAATCATGCCGTTTTCAATATTTTATTCTGCATAATTTAAGGTGAAATTTTTTGGGAATTTTAGGCATATTTTCACCTCAATTTAAGTATGGAGCTATAGGTCCATCACGGACAGTGTGGATGACGTTTATGTTTTCTAACGTACAGTCATTGTTCTGAGAAGACCTCTAGCGATCTTTGCGTCAATAACGTCAATAACGTCAATAACGTGTAATGTCAATAACGTGTAAGTGACGTCAATAACGTCAATAACGTCAATAACGTCAATAACTAATGTCATACCAATCATTATTTGATCTCACATACCTTAGAATATATGCCAATGTATACATATACACAAAGAATATATATTAGGGGGTGCTTACCTTAATTCGTTGTGTAGGGGTGCTTAACTTAATTCTTTGTGTATATATGTAAATATATATCTATATGTAAATATATATGTAAATATATATATATATATGTAAATATATATATATATATAAATATATATATACACCTGTACTGTATATATGTTCAGTCCTTGGTTTGCACATCTCCAGGAAGTAAGAAAAAAAAAAAAAAAAAAAAAAAAAAAAAAAATTAAATATGTCTATCCAACTATACTGTATATCGAAATATATAAAACCGAAAAACACGGCTGGTGACGCCGTCTTTCCGTCCATCTCTGAATCTGTCCGCCCATTTAGCCATGTGACTGTCTATTAATTATGTACTGTTTGGACGCCTGTTGCATCCTGTCTATTAATTATGTATGTCTATTAATCACGTACTATTGGAATGTACCTTTCGACCCCTTGGACCTTTGAAGACCCTTAAGACGACCAAGACCCCAAGGAATTTCCACGTGCCCCTGTTGTCAATGGACATTCCTGTCAAACTCCCTAGATATTCCACACACTATTGCAAACTAATTCCTTTGCAATGGCCCGGTGGAACCAGGTTATCTGCTCGTATACTCTAAACTCTAAAGTAACAAAGCACGACTAATACCTCGGTCACAAATGGCCTGCGGCGTGTTGGCGGCGGCCATAAGTCCCCAAAATTGCCATAACCGTGCGGTGGCCGCACGGTAGATACGGTAGCCGTGAGGCGATCGCACGGTTTTTTGCTCGTCGCAGGGGCTTACGATTTTTAAAAATTTGACATTAAACTTTGTTTCGGAAATCGCAAGGCCGTAGGCCGCAACCCCACCGCATGTAGTATCGCAAGGTCACTGTACGGTTACCGTGAGGGTCACCTCACGGTTTTTACCAGAGGCGGCCCTGAACTACAACTACTAGGACTCTGAACTGTGTACTGTGATTGACTACTCGGACTTTGAACTGTGTACTGTGAGTGACTAGTGTTATGCTTTGTTTATATAGAGACAATAAAAATTATTGGTGAAGATGTCTATATGTCATATGAATAAAGAGTTTTCCATGTCATAATAAAGAATTTTCCTTCTAAGTTTGTTCGTTCGTTTGTTTGTTTGTTTTTTAGTTTGTTTGTTTGTTTGTTACCACTCTACAGGCCACAGTTTTTTAGATATCTTCTCGAAATTTTCAAGAAACATTCGCCTGTCGCCTTCCTGGAAACGATTAGATTTTGGTGATGACCCGGATCAGTATCCGTATTTGCCAGACGTTTGAACGTTTCGTTAACATTGCGAGATAGGCACTTTTTTCAGTTTGTTGCTCTTTCCTCTTCCATCACTTGTCAGACCTCTCTTTCTTATTCCATGTGCATATTCATCCTTTGGTTCCCTAGACTCGACGTATATTTCATCCTCATCTGGATCTTCTTCTGAATACAACAACAACAACATGCATTTTAAGGCCATGTTCCCTGCTAGAGCGGGGGTTAGCCTTGCGGTCCCCATGACAATCTTCTCCATTTTGCCCTATTTTCTGCATCTCTCCTTGTTAACCCCCTTGCCCGCATTTCTTCTTCCACCATCTTTAGCCAAGTCTTTCTCGGTCTTCCCCGTCCTCTACTTCCTTCTACATTAACTTCCATCACTCTTCTCAACCAGTCACTTTCATCCTTCCTCAATACATGACCAAACCATCTCAACCTGTTCCTCTTCACAGCATCAATCACAGGCAATATTCCCATCATCTTTCGCAATTCATCATTTGTCTTCCTCTCTGTCTGAATCTGACAGTAAATTTATTAACATTTCAAGGGTACGTTTTGGAATACAATCCTGATGTGAATATAACAGATATGATCCTAATATTTCAGGAGTATACACTCCGGTAAAGGTTCTTCGACATAAGTTCCGTTTTTAGCTTTACGACTGACGATCCGGATTTCACGACCGGCTAAACGAGTGACCCTTTAGTTGTCTTTTTTAATTTTTTAATTTTTTTTGGGGGAAATTATAATATTTTCTTTTTAAGTTTTCAACTTTACACGATTGCCGTGCGGACCCCGTAACATTTGTGAACACTGCTGCCGCAGCCCGCAAAGCCGTACGATTTGTAAAAATCCCATCTACAAACCGCAGACCGCAGAACCGTGCGGCGGCAGCATCATATGTGACTAAGGCTTAACCAATCTACTCAACAAGAGAGCCGTTGGTCTGTCTGTGTGTCACCATGGTTCTCAGAGATGGCTGCACGGATCTTCGTCAAACTTTCAGAGGTTCATCAGTAGCTGCCTGGGAGTGTTTTAGGCAAAAAAAGAAGAAAAAAAAGAAGAAGAAAAACAAAAATGTTTTTTTTTTTTTTTAATCCCTCTATAGTGCCTAAGCCTTTTTGATTAAAGACAGTTATTTACAAGTGCACATTCACATAAATAAATACATAACAATCACTAGACATTTGAACACAAATAATCAAACAATTTCGGAAGCGGTTGAAGTTGGTGGTGAGGCTTCTTCTTCTTCCTGAACGTCATCATACTTGACTCAGAAACGTGATTAACGGCACATTCACCAGCATATATTCAACGAAAAGGTAAAATGATGATTTGATGTTTGTGATGGATTCTGATTTGGATGTAATTGCTTTTCCATTATATTTGCCCTTATTTCAAATATGTTAATGTTTCTTTTTTGCTTGAGCAACGCCGGGTACTCCAGCTATAAACACTTTTATACTTTACTTGGGGTACAAATACAAACACAGCTTTGTCTGGGGGTAACATAGGCTATGCCACGGCCTCATGCGGGGATGTGGGGACCCGGAGTGGGGCGTAAACTCTCTATGTACTCGTAAATGTGTACCGTGTAGCACCACCTGGTGATGGTGGCAGAGCATATCACAATTTCCTTTTTTACCAGAGCAACACTGAGGTTAAAGCACTCTTTGCACAGTTAAAGTACAAAGCCCCCCCACCAAAAGATGTATATGTTGTATATCTTTCCCCTTCCTCTTCCCTCCCCCTTCCACTCCTCCACTCCCTTTCTCAAACGAAAGGAACAAAACAAAGGAAACAAAAGGAACAGCAGGAACAAAAGGAACAAAACAAAACAAACAAAAAAAAGGAACAGCAGATGAAGAGAGGGGGAAACGCCCAAAGCAGGGCACAGGGGCAAATTTGACAGAGACGGACAAAAAAATGGATGCAGGTACGACGAATGAGGGGTAACGGAAGATGCAGGGGATGGAGCATACTCTCAGGAAGGAAAAACTGGAAAAGTGTGGGGGGTGATCCATAGATTTAGCTTCATTGCTGGAGATTCCAATGATCATGAAGTCCTTGGTTTCCATGGTGTGGAAATGGAATTAGCAACGACATATACAACACACCCACTAAGTAACACTACCAACACATCTCTCCTGCCTCCCCCCATACCCTCGCCCTGGCAGCGCAAGGTACTCTGCTAGTGTACTATAAAGTAACAAACCAGCACTTCTCAAATTATAGTCGGATGATGTGTCTTGGTTAAAAATGGTTGATTGTCCTTGTCATCTAAATGTCATGAAATCGAAAGGCAAGAGGATGCATGAAATTAGAATGTAAATAAAACATTAAAGGAGGAGAGACAGGACAGGACAAGAATAGGAACTTAAAAAAAAAAAAAAATAGCAGCTTCACATGTGCTGAAGAAGATGGTAAAAGTTCATTCATTCAACCAAAACGTTGCAATTTATGCGATTGATTAGTGCAAGGGTTAACCAGAATGACATTGCCACCATATTCAAGGTGGTGGTGGGAGGATGGTTCTGTGGTAAGAGCAGTTGCAAATGGTTGGGTTTAATAGTATTCAAAGCGGTTGCACTTTGAGAAAGAATGTTTTTGTCATATTTGATGA
>NC_136266.1:120223013-120235513 GCF_964187855.1 Myxine glutinosa | reverse complement strand
CCTCCCCTGCCCGGCAATGCTGGGTACTTCTGCTAGTATATATATATATATATATATATATATATTAAAAGAATGCCAAAAGAGCATGGAAAGGTAATCAACCTGAGATTGCTGATTTGTTTTGCGTTTTTTTTTTTTTTTTTTTTTTTTGCCTCCATTCCATTGCTTTTGAAAATGGCTGCTTCGTTGAACATGGCCACGTAAATCGTTTCTGTTAAAGATTGAATTTTCCATTGACAATGCAGAATGAGTCGTGATTTTTATCCATTGCTTCAAACAGTTTCGGTCACAGCAGGAGGTTAAAAAAAAAACCCAGTGGCATCAATTGGCTTGTGAAGGTGATTTAAAAGGATTGTGCTGTCCATTTAAAGAATGGCTAATTCTGTTTCATCAATTCTTTTGGCCTCTTGATTTTTATCCGTCGTTTTCCTATTCTCTCGTCAAATTGTGGTGACACCGCAAGTTCAATTGTCGGGATTGCTTCCTCTGCTGTTCAATTTACCTGCATGGTTTGGCACTCATTGGCTTGTACAATGACTTTAATGTTTTATTCAATATCTGTCGTGGGATTTTCAAAAGGTTTGGGTTACTGCCCTGCATCTCTCCGTTATTGAATAAAACCTTGTCCACATTGAAAAAATATTGACAGCAAAATGCAAATTGTATTTCTGCTTTTTTTTTTTTGTTCTTTGCATTTTACACTCTAACAAATTTCTTGAGTGTGGGTGAGTTGTGGGTGTAGGTGCAAATGGCTATTACAAGAATAGCAATTTGTCTCGTATGACGCCCCCATGAAGCTCTCTGTTTCTCCACCTACCTTGTTCCTCACGTTACATTTTTGTCAATACTGTAACTTTGACATCCTGTCGAGGGTTGGAGCCGGCCTCCCACCCCTCTTTGAGATTGTCATTTTTCAGTAGAATCTAAGAGCATATGAAATATTCTGTTCATTATCTTAATCATGTTCATTATCGTTTTACTTGTACACTGAACGGACCAGGAAGCAACATGAGGGCAAAAGTAACAGCAGAAAGAGGGTTTGGGGGGACACCAACAGCAGAGTTGAAGGCCAAGAGTCAGACTTGGTCAAAGAATGGGTGTGGGGTTGAATAGGTGGCAGGAGAGTCATCAAGATGGATTCAGATTGAAACCCTCAGAAAATTAGAAGTTTGGAAGGAGAAGGGATTGGTGTCGGGTAATGGAGGGGTTAGGTTAACTGTGGTGGAAAATATCATGGTATTGCATGGGGGATGATCTGAGATGGTGGTGAACAGCTGTCTTGATTGAAGACTTGGAGGCAAGTATGGGATTGAAGAGAACGTGTGCGTTGATTCCACAGACGGGAAGAAGAGGAACTAATGAGTGGAGGTGATGTCAGTGTAATGTTGCATTCTGGGTCAGAGATGCGCTTCTTGTTTCATTTATCCTTTCTGACCACAACCATAACCACATAACCTAAAAACTTGCTCCGCTGCTGTTGCACATCCTCCCTCTGGTCTTTTCACCCTGTCATTTGTGCTAGGTCAGTAGTTCTTAACCTTTTTTAAGGCGCCGAACCCTAACAAAACCCACCGAACACTCACGGAACCCCTCAAATTTGACCAAAAAATTAAGAAGAATTGCATCTTAATGCGTTTTCTGTTCTTCTTTTTGGGAGGCGATCTGAGAAATGCGTGGTTTTGTTTTGGCAAGGGCCACCCTCAAATCATTTTTGCATGCAAGCCTGCTCCTTTTCTTTGTTTTAATGTCCACCAGTTTCGAAAACGCATGCTCGCAGAGATACGTTGTAACGAACGGCGTGAGGATCTCAAGGGCAATTTTAGCGATGTGAGGATACCCTTCCATTTGGCAGCACCACAACTTTGAGAGCATTGTTGTGCTGAAGAGTTGTTGTTGAGTCTGGCTCTGCTGAAGTTCGATGAGGTCGTCGAGGTATTGGTCGTTGACATCTGCCGTTGCAACGTCGAAAGTAAACGGCTGCTGCACCCATGCTGGGTATTGCTCTTGGCTGGGGAAGTAGCCGTGGAATGACTTTCCCAGCTCATCCAAGTGCGTGGCAATCGCTTGCTTCAGCTCCCCCGGTACAGCAGTGCCTCCAACTTCAGACTCTTCTTCGATCCCGCTCACGCACTCATCTAGTAGCAAAGAGTTTGCGAAGTTGTCGTTCTCTGTTCGCCGCCTCCACAACGGTAATTTCTTTCGGAAAGCGCTCAGCTTTTCTTCAGATTCGATGACATTCACTCCACCGCCCTGCATCTGGCAATTGAGGTGATTGAGTGCGTCGAAGATGTCAGCCAAGTACGCCAAGGCAAGGATGAACTCTGACTCTTGGAAGTGCGTTGCATGGCAATGCTGGTGTTCTCGCAAAAACAGGGCTAATTCTACACACAAGGCAAAAACGGCTCACTACCTTTACTCGTGATAACCATCGAACATTGGAGTGGTAGAGAAGGACTTCGAATTCAGAGCCGATTTCATTGCACAGCTCTTTGAAGATGCGATGATTCAGAGCACGGCTTCACACGTAATTCACAGTTTCAACAACGATTTTCAGAACATTGGCCAGTTTTGGAGGCAGGGTCTTTGATGCCAGTGCGTGTCTGTGCAGGACGCAGTGCGTGACGATGATGTGTGGTGCATCGGCCTTCACCAGCGCTCCAAAACCGGAGTTGCATCCCAGAATGGCTGGAGCTCCGTCCGAGCAAACTGCAGCCACCATGTTCCACGAGAGGCCGTTGCTTCTGAAGATGTCGTCCACAAGCCTCTTCACGTCAGCTGCCTTCGTCGTTGTTGTGAGAGGCTTGCAGAACAGAAAGTCTTCCTTGATCTCGTCTCCTTTTACATAACGCACAAATAAGATGAGCTGGCTCAAATTCGAAACGTCGGTGGTCTTGTCGAGCTGAAGGCTGAATTTCGTCGGGCTCGCAACTAAATCTGCAACTACCTGGGTGAGGATGTCGTCGCTCATGTCGTCTATTCTGCATCTGATGGCGTCATTTGAGAGTGGAACGAGAGACAACTTGTTTTCAGCAGCTTTTCCCAGCATGATGTTGGCCATCTTCAACGCAGCCGGTTTGATGAGTGTCTCGCCAACGGTGTGCGGTTTTCCCTGCTTTGCGATCAGGTACGCAACTTCATACGACGCGGTGAGGATCGGTTTGTCAATTGGAATGAAGCCAAGAGTGGGCAAGGTAGCACTTGCGTCGAATCGGGCTCTCTTCAATTTTAAATTCATCCAAAAAATTAAGAAGTCTTTGTACTGCCCCTCGCCGTGCAGTTTTTTGGAGTGTTCCCGTAGTTTTGCTGGTGCTAGGCTGGAGTTGCTCAACTTGACATTGCAAAGCATGCATTGAGGACGCTGACTTCCGTCCCGTTCCGTCAAACACGTGAACCCGTACCGCACGTAATCCTCCGACCACTTCCTTTTTTTGCTCGACATACTGCAAAAAAAAAAGTAACAAACTCATCTTAATTGAGTTCGGGCAAATAATTATATGACAAAAATTAAAAAAGGAACATGCTTAAATATAATCAGTACCCCTTTGAAAACTGAGAAATTTTAATGAAGAAAACATAACTTATAGTTACGATGATGGGATTTATTATCTACTCAACTCTGTCACCTCAAATCCTATTATAATATTGCATAAAAAACTGGGAATTGTTAGTTTTGAATTGCGACCAAAGGAGTTATATCACCTCCACCTAATTTTTTGAGTAATACAATCATATTTCATAATCACCATCCACTTTTGACTTTAATATAACTCTGAACCCACCCTGCATATCCACAAACATTTCCAAGTTACGTTTCAATTAATCTAACTCCAAAGTAAGGCGCAACCAATGACGCCACGGCACACGGCAAGCTAATCGAGGCTATTCATTGGAATTTCCGAACACCTGCAAAGTCCAAAATCCAATAAGTAAGTAAGCAAGTAAGCACCATCAACAGAATAATTAGCAAGTTGCTCATTGATTCAACTTACTACAGTCAGTGTGAAACAACTTATCTTAAACACAGACCAGAGAAACCATGAATGGGATGGGAATACAATTACAAATAACATTTCCATTCGTTCGTAACATACATAGCAAAATAATAATAATATTAATAATAAGCGTAATTACACATAGATTCAAAATTGATACAAAACAAAAACAAAACAAATTGCAATGCGTTTCGGAGGACCTCCGCCGAACCGCTGAGACTGGCTCGCTGAACCCCGGGTGTTCGGTCAAACCCAGGTTAAGAACCACGGTGCTCGGTCATCTTCCATCTGCTTGGAAATCCACCAACATCAGTACATTACATAAAAAGGTGCAATAACTGATCCCCTTAACTACAGATTAATCAGCTTGCTTCCAATCATCAGCAAAGTAGCAAGGGAATCGATCATCAGCAAGGTCATGGAATCAATCATTGCAATTATTATGAAATCTTTCCTTTTCTCTAACAATCTCATTTCAGATAACCAAATTAGTTTCAAATCAGGTCACTCCACCTTGGACATGCTGCTTCTACTCACCCAAGAATGGATGAAGGCCCCCAATGTCAGACATGAGATCAGGGCCATCTCTCTTGACATATCTCTTGATATTGCTTTTCATCCAGTCTGGCATCCTGCTTTGCTCTCTAAACTCTCTGCCTATGGCATTCAAAGTCAACTCCACACATGGCTTCCTGACTTCTTCCACTCTCGTAGCCAACGTGACACTCAACGGAATCCTTTCATCGTCTCTACCTGTCAAAGCTGGAGTGCCTCCAAGTCAGTGTTCGAGGTCCAGTCCTATTCCTGATATTCATAAATGATTTATTTGACACTGGAAATTCCCCTTTCTTTATTTGCCAATGACTGCACCCTCTGTCGTGACATCACCCATCCTTCAGACAGGCAAGCTGCAGCCTCTTCCCCATCTTCAGCCGTTGACAAATCACAAGCTGGTCAAACCTTGGAATTTGTCTTTCAATCCTGACAATTCTCACATTCTCACTATCTCCTTCCAAAAGGACCATCTTGCACCCCCTCCCCCATCTATTTTCCTAACAATCCCCTTGAGGGAGTTCAGTCTTTCAAACTCCTGGTAATCACTCTCAGCCCTGATCTCTCTCGGGCAAGCCACATTTCAAAGTTGGCCTCCAAAGCCACCGCCAAATGGGCATCCTCCATCGTACAAAGTCCTTTCTTGGTACAACTGACCTTCTAGCCACCTTTCATCCACACTGCTTTTCCCTCTGGGCTGGCTCCCCTGCATCACATCTTATCCGTCTTGACGTCATGGAAACCAAGGTCTTCAACATCATTGGAGTCTCCCGCATTGAAGCGGAGTCTATGGGTCTGTCACTTTCCCATTGCAGACATGTCGGTGGTCTCATCACATTGATGTAAAAACAAACCCCTGAAATAGCAGAACTTTGGGCGATCCAGCATCATACTTAGTTACCTTCCGTTGGGGAGAGGGGTGGAGCTTCGCCTTCACCTTGGTGTCTCTGCCTTCAAACTGTGATTTCTCCCTGGCCTCCCTCCCTCTCACCTCCATCCAATGACGATCACACCCATGAATGAACTCGCTCCACATCTATCTCAACATCAATCACCATGTGCATACTCTACATCCACCCTACCACCCACATTATCTACACCACAACCCTCTCACCCACAGTGGCACCATCAGCACTCGCACCACTAATCCCGGACATACTGACTGCTACCCCACTGTCATCATCCTCACTCAAAACACCCCAACGTTATTATTAACCACCGCACTCTCACCCACACACTGCACAATCCCACCATCACCCACATTCCCACCGGTATCCACCACAATGAAACTGATGTCTGCAACCATCACACTTCGACCATCAGCTGCCCCTTCTACATCCTCACCGCAGTCAGCAGACTCCGCATTCACAGCATCATCTGCACTCCCACATTACTCACTGGCCTCATCCCACTAATGCCCATACATACTGTCGACATATATATTTATATACACATACATATATACAAATACCCTCGGACCCCTCTGTTTGCGGGGGATACGTTCCTGGAAAATCTGCGAATAATGAAACAGCAAATAGCGGGGCATTGTTTTATTGGAAAAAAGGGGGGATAGATTCCTGAGTCGCAAAGATCCGCAAATAGAGAGGACCAAAGCACGAATGGTGAAGCAAATCGAGAGAATGTTGACGATAATCCACGAAGGTCGATGAAAATCGTGTGAATGTGTGCCGAGGCATTGTGTCAATGCCCCAGAAAAACTGCGAATTTGAGGAACACGGCCGCGAATAGAAGAAAAAAAAAACCCGCAAATTCACGGGACACTTTTCCGCGAATAGAGAAACAGGTCGCATCTTATCAACCGCGAACCGCGAAACCGCGAATAGTGGAACCGCGAATAGTGTGGTATGTATATTCGGAATAGCGGAACCGCGACAGTATCTATATATCTATATATATAATTCTCCGTAGGTGAGTGTGTCTGTCCAGGAGAGTGGCTACACCCGGTCTGGGATGGGCTTCAAAAACAAATATCCACCATTTTGTTTCCTCGCATAGCTTTGAAGCCTCTTTTATTCGGCCCGTGGTGTCTTGCTCTCTCTCAGTTTTATTGTCCCCCGTCGCACCGCGGAGCGAAAGGGGGACTATGGTTTTCCCCTCCGTACATGCGTGCATGCGTGCATGCGGGTGTGCGTGCGTGCGTAAGCGAAGGACCGCATTCGAATTTGGTGTGTGGGTGCAACCCACGTCAAAATCCAAGATGGCCACCGCCATGTATGCCTGATGCCATGTATGTCTGAACCTTGTGAGCGGAATATCTTCAAAAATAAGCGAAGTACCAACTTCTACTCTGGTGTGTGGGTGTATCTACGCATAAGGGAGAACACTATTGAAAATTGGGTCGCCACGTCAAAATCCAAGATGGCCGCCTTGTGTCTTACACTTTGTCAACTCGCATCACTTCACCGACGGGGGACCTAGGCGTAACGCTTGTTTCAACTCTAATTCGACATCTCATTTCCTTTTTCACAGTCGCTAACGTGGTTTTGGACTCGGTTGAAAAAAAAACGGGAATAAAATTCGATGAAAGTTTCTGTTTATAGAACGAAATGCGTTTTCAAAGGCCTATAACATATAGGCCATTGAGACCCTCTCACGTCTTTTTCTCCACTCTAACTCACCATCTGATTTGATTTTTCACAGTCGCTCACAGTCACATGGTTTTCGACTCGGTTGCAAAAAACGGGAAGGAAATTCAATTAAAGTTACCGTTTATAGAACGAAATGCATTTTCGAAGGCCTGTAACATAAAGTTCATTGAGACTCTCACGGCTTCACCATCTGATTTCATTTTTATCGATGGTTTTAGACTCGGATTCAGCACACACGGGAAATCGCTGAGACATTTTAGAAATTCGCGGCACAGTCTGTCATGCACCGCACCCCCGAAAATAACAGACGGGAAAATGCCGAGACATTAAAAATCAGTGGCGGACGTTTCCATTTGATGACAGTCGTCACGATGAAACTTTTAATTTATACGTTGTCACAATAATCTGGGGAGAGGGGCAGAGCTTCGTTCACGTATCGCCACTGACGGGAAATTGCCGACAGATATTTCTTCATTCTGATTTCATTCATCGTTATTAAACGGAAGTAAGGGTAATCCTGTTTAAACACACCATTCATTCCATCGATGTTTTTGGTTTTTTTCGCACGAGTTTTCAAGGCTAAATCGTGTTCACATCCAGGATTGATAAACAAGCTCCATTTCACGTGTGCATTGACATGTAATTCACAAATGTAAAATAAATAAATAAACAGACGGGAGATTGCCGAGATATTTTTTCGTTCTTATTTTATACGTTATGTCCACGTACACTTTAAATAAGTTTATTTGAAATCTTTAATTTAAAAATTGTCATTTTGTATGGTGTAACGAAAAGAGTAACATTGGTTTCCCCGCGACAGAAAGGCGTTATGTGATGTTATTATACACCGCCCAAAAGACTTTCCCAGCGACTTTTCCATTTGAGCTGTATTCTTTATGTAGTCGGAATGTTTCATTCTTTAGATGTAGTCACAATAACAAGTTGCAATTCGGTACTCTGCACGTGGGGAAAAGGGTGGAGCCTCGTTTACGTGTCGCCACTCACGTTTGTAAATGCTATGGGCATGGCTATCTCCAGAATGAATTAAATAATGAGGGAACAGAACGAGACCGCCAATGAACGTTAACGCAGACTTGCACGGGATGCTGAGCAACAAAGGCATTGGAAGGTAATGTGTGCTCAGCAAACAGAAACAAGAGCAGCTGTAATGAATCTGGATGAAGTATTGGAGTGTGTGTGTGTGTGTGTGTGTGTGTGTGTGTGTGTGTGTGTGTGTGTGTGTGTGTGTGTGTGTGTGTGTGTGTGTGTGTGTGTGTGTGTGTGTGTGTGTGTGTGTGTGTCTCTGTATCTGTATCTGTGTGTGTGTGTCTGTCTGTCTCTGTGTGTGTCTGTCTGTCTCTGTGTGTGTCTGTCTGTCTCTGTGTGTGTATGTCTGTCTCTGTGTGTGTCTGTCTGTCTCTGTGTGTGTCTGTATGTCTCTGTGTGTGTCTATGTCTCTGTGTGTGTCTGTCTGTCTTTGTGTGTCGCTGTCTGTCTGTGTGTGTCTGTCTGTGTGTGCCTGTCTGTCTGTGTGTGTCTGTGAGACAGAAATGAAAAAACAAGGCGTGTGTATGTGTGTTTGTGACCCGATTCCCCTCCCCCCCCCCCCCCCCCCCCCGTGTGTGTGTGACCCGCTCTCCCCCCGCCCCCCATGTGTGTGTGTGTTTTTGTGACCCGATTCCCCACCCCCACTGTGTGTGTGTGACCCACTCCCCCCCCCCTCCCGTGTGTGTGTGAGTGACCCAGTCCCCCCTCCGTTTGTGTGTGTGTTTGTGTGTGTGTGTGTGTGTGACCCACTCCCCCCCATGTGTGTGTGTGTGTGTGTGTGATCCACTCCCCCCCCACAACCCGTGTGTGTGTGTGTGTGTGTGTGTGTGTGTGTGTGTGTGTGTGTGTGTGTGTGTGTGTGTGTGTGTGTGTGTGTGAGAGACCCACTCCCCCCCGTGTGTGTGTGTGACCCACTCCGCCCCTCCCCCCCCCCCCCCCCGTGTGTGTGTGTGTGTGATCCACTCCCCCCCCACAACCCGTGTGTGTGTGTGTGTGTGTGTGTGTGTGTGTGTGTGTGTGTGTGTGAGAGACCCACTCCCCCCCGTGTGTGCGTGAGACCCACTCCCCTGTGGGTCATCCATTCTCTGGTGCATCGTGCGTGATGTGGGAGGGATGGGGGCGGGAGGGAGAAGATTTGAGCTCTTGAAGCACATTTTACATGATGTAATCGCACATTTCAAACTGTATTTCCCATGTGCACGCACATACATTCACATGTTATCAGAAGTAAATACATTGTATAGATTACATCATTTGTGGATCTGATAAATTGCCAGTAACCATTTTGTAAAACTGAATGTGCAGCATCGAAATGAAGATGTCCAAATGTCACACACGTCCATGCCCGTGGGATTCCCACGGGTGACTCCACTGCTGTATGTATGTTGGCTGTTGGGCCTGGGTGATAATGGACCTGATTATCGCGATATCATGATAATGTAATTAGCGCCTTGAGAACCAGCCAGCATCAGCATATTAAAGAACTGAATATTCATAGCGTTATGTGTGTTGGGTTGGCAAGGAAATAGCTCTTTCATAGCAAGGGTTGGCGTCAGGAAGGGCATCCGGCCGTAAAACATTGCTTCAAAAAGGGGACCGAAAAACAACAACAACCACGGTTCCCAAAAAAGGCCAACCCCCGCTTTGCGGGGAAAAATGGCCTCTAAAGGTGGTTTTTATTTTTATTTTTATGTGTGTTCTTTGTTTAAAGTCAAACCTCATTTTGCCTGGCCGAAATCGCTTTGTTCCTTTGCCGAGTGAGTGGATGAGCAGTTTGCAAAGCGGTTAATACGGTTTGTCTGGCTTGGCAAACGATACAAGCTGCTTGCCAACAGAACACACTGAGTGAGCTGCATGCTGACGGAACATACCGAGCAAGCCGCATGCTAACGAAACACACCGAGCGAGCCGCATGCCAATGGAACACACCGAGCAAGCTACATGCTAACGGAACACACCAAGCAAGCTGCAGGCTAACGGAACACACCGAGCAAGCTACATGCTAACGGAACACACCAAGCAAGCTGCAGGCTAACGGAACACACCGAGCAAGCTGCAGGCTAACGGAACACACCGAGCAAGCTGCATGCTAACGGAACACACCGAGCAAGCCGCATGCTAACGGAACACACCGAGCAAGCTACATGCTAACGGAACACACCGAGCAAGCTACATGATAACGGAACACACCGAGCAAGCTGCATGCTAACGGAACACACCGAGCAAGCCTCATGCTAACGGAACACACCGAGCAAGCCGCATGCTAACGGAACACACCGAGCAAGCCGCATGCTAACGGAACACACCGAGCAAGCCGCATGCTAACGGAACACACTGAGCAAGCCGCATGCTAACGGAACACACCGAGCAAGCCGCATGCTAACGGAACACACCGAGCAAGCCGCATGCTAACGGAACACACCGAGCAAGCCGCATGCTAACGGAACACACCGAGCAAGCTGCAGGCTAACGGAATACACCGAGCAAGCTGCAGGCTAACGGAACACACCGAGCAAGCTGCATGCTAACGGAACACACCGAGCAAGCTGCATGCTAACGGAACACACCGAGCAAGCTGCATGCTAACGGAACACACCGAGCAAGCTGGATGCTAACGGAACACACCGAGCAAGCAGGATGCTAACGGAACACACCGAGCAAGCTGCATGCTAACGGAACACACCGAGCAAGCCTCATGCTAACGGAACACACCGAGCAAGCCGCATGCTAACGGAACACACCGAGCAAGCCGCATGCTAACGGAACACACCGAGCAAGCCGCATGCTAACGGAACACACCGAGCAAGCCGCATGCTAACGGAACACACCCCGAGCAAGCCGCATGCTAATGGAACACACCGAGCAATCCGCATGCTAACGGAACACACCGAGCAAGCCGCATGCTAACGGAACACACCGAGCAAGCCGCATGCTAACGGAACACACCGAGCAAGCCGCATGCTAACGTAACACACCGAGCAAGCCGCATGCTAACGTAACACACCGAGCAAGCCGCATGCTAACGGAACACACCGAGCATGCCGCATGCTAACGGAACACACCGAGCAAAGCCGCATGCTGACGGAACACACCGAGCAAGCCGCATGCTAACTGAACACACTGAGCTAACCGCATGCCAACATAACACATCAAGCAAGCTGCATGCTAATTGGAACATTTGTAAAGAAAGCCATATAATATTATCTTCAGGCATTTAAAATAACGCCTTTGATGAGGAACTTCACGGATAATAAAGTAGAAGAAATCCCATGTTGTGACCCAAATGTGTTAAACAAATAAATAAATGGAACACACGGCACCATCTTGCCTGCTTTGTTCAGCCAACGAGAAGGTGAGAGGAGAGAAGAACGAGATTACCTGTTTGTCCTTATCTCCACTTTTGGCACCTTGAGTCCTTCGCTGCAATCTTCGATGAAGTTTTCTCTTGTAGCCACATCCAGGGAGGTTGGCTCCAGTGCCATGGACCTTAAACTTCCTGATAACATTGCGTACGGTAGACACAGGAATATCAAGGTCTCTGGAGATGGACTTGTAGCCTTGAGATCGTCCATACGTAGCTACAATCTTGTGTCTGACCTCCTCAGACAATTCTCTGGTTTTCTTTCTTTTCTCCATGCTGATTGCGGTACAGACAGTGCCACAAAGCAGCAGAAAGACTCCTTTTCTCTTTTCAAACTTTCTCTGGTTTCTCTATTCTTAAGTTGGTTGTTTGTTTTGACGTTTATTGCTTAATAATATACCATTTAAATTACATATTGGAGAATATGCATTCCATATTATATCACCTGCTTTATTTTTAAATGCTGCATTTAATACGTGGATATCTTTTGAGAGAAACTAAACACACTGAACACTAAAAGCAGCCAATACACCATCAATATCCGGGTTCAAGATGCGATTTGCCGACTGCGCATACACAGCAGCTATCGTGATCATTAATTTCCATTATCGTTATCACGATAGTAAATCTAGAGCACGATTATCGCAATTATTGCCCCATCTCCCCATCGCAATTATCGCCCAGCATCTTACTATAATTCACCAAATGTCTGTCTGTCTTTTCGAAGGGACCGTAAAAACTGCTGAACCGATCGCAAAGATATTTTGGGTGGATAATCCTGGGATCTCCAGGAGTAAAATAGGCTATTTAGTTTTCCCAATTTCAGCTTTGGTCTCCAGCATTCTCAGGTTTGGACTCCCGCATAACATTCGCGTTCGCATGACGTTCATTGTTCTCATTGTGACGATGGTGTTTTCCTGGGTGCACACACAAACGGCT